>NC_056743.1:652932015-652993313 GCF_019279795.1 Protopterus annectens
TTTAGACTGTGCAAAAGGAAACATGCATATACTGCATGAAAATCATTACTACGGTTTGTTTTATTTTATATTAGTGTATGTGTACATGTTTTAGTTTGGATTTAAATATGTTTATAAAGAAAAATGCACTTGTGGGAAATCACTCACAAACCATTGGTACAGATCACAGGTGTGGCAATGTAGGAGTTGTGATAACTGCCTTGGCAGCATGCACACATACATTGCAGATTATACCGTGTGCTTTAGAGATCAACTGGCAGTTGATGGAGAGATATGCTTTTCAGTTATGGAGTGATATACTTTACAGTTCACATGTTTCCTTCCAAATTCCCCAGGTGAGGCCTGTATTTTGTATCTGGGTGCAGTGTATGGCCCCCAGTACTTAAGGAAAATGGGCTATATCATAGAAATCCTATCCTGTATGGTGTTGGCTCACTCCTCTGGAGTCCTTGGGGGCCACATATGCTCCCCATGTACTGAGGCATGGCATAAAGAAACTGCTGGAGCATTTTCAAGACAGATGCCTGAGATAGCCACACTTTGTCCCTAGTAAATTACTGAAAGGCCCCTGCAGCTAATATATGTAAGGCCACAACATGCCTTAGTATCCACTGGGACAGGAACTTCTGGAATCCCATGGGGCTTCAGATGAGTCCAACAATGTCCACAGCTCATATGTTCATAGGTGTTTACTAGGCTAACGACCACAAGGGCCTTTTTAAGCCTAACCATGCATCCCAAATCTCGAACAAGTTCCGATACCCTTGATATGTGTAAGCATGGCCTGGGAGATTAATCATTTACAGGTTACATGTGTCCATTAGAGACATAGGTGCCAAACCAGGGACGAATTTCTGGTTTCCCATCCAGTTGTCCAAGTTGCACTTGAATGGGTTAGAGAGGAACTCTGCTTCACATGGATGGAGTGCCTGTTCCACATATGGGGTAGTCTCTGGGATACATACCTATCTCTTTAGCAGGTCCAATTTATATCACAGGCAAGGTTTATGTCTTTAGAATGGGGAATTCTGGTGCTGTTTGTTTTGTGGATATGCAGGAGGTCCATCAAAGTGGTGTCTGACACTCCCCTGTATGCCAGGCATAGATCTCCCCTCAAAAGCCTTTAGGAGACAGAATACAGGGACAGGGTCTTGAGAAGGTCTGCACAGGACATGTTACTTATGCCCTGTATTCTTTTAGTGAGGAACGTCTGTGGATGTCCCAGTTGTTGGATATGCTTGGTTAGGTACATACCAAAAGGGGCATTGTATTCAATGATAGGTCATATGAATGCTGAATACAGTGGAGCAATGACTTCCTTGGACATAGATGCCATACCTTTATTTATAAGTTGTGCAACATAGAATGTTTTTCTCACTACTGTAGACACATGATGATAAAATGCTAGATTACTATCTGTGTCCCTAAATCCCTGACTATTGGGCCAGCTCTAAGGGGTGTGTTGTCAATATGATAATTACCAGGGAAGGATGACTTCCCAAAGGATACTATTATGCATTTCTTGGCATTAAGTTTTAGTCTATGGCTCTGACACCAGTTGTCAGCCCCTCGTGGAGAACATTTGTGTCAGTGTGATATTCAATGACAGCTCCTAATTTGCAATCATCTGCAAATTTAGTCAGCCAGAGAGCATTGACATTGGCCTTGACGTCTGAGAAGTAAATGCCAAAAAGGAGCAGTGCAAGGACTCATCCCTGAGGAACTCCATTTGTGACTGGCCTCTTTGTAGGCCTGGACTCCCAGTTCTAACTTCCTGGGTCCTGTATGTTTTTGAATGATATCCTTATGCACACGGTACCAGTCCACAATGTCTGTGTTGTGGAGTCCATGAAATATTAAACTAGGTTGGATGACCCTGCACCTCCAGGGGATGACATCAGACACTGTTGAACATGGCTGCAGCAATAAAAGCCTCATGTAGATACACATGCTTAATGTTATGTTTTTTTTTTTGTTTGTTTATTTACCAAATAGCCTTCATGCAGTGCAGCCTACCATGTTTTTTAGTTGTTTATTTTCACACCTGGTACTAGCATGGTCCATTCATTTTTTTCTATGTAATTAGTAAATACTGTATTATGCCTTACATTTCTGTACTTTTGTTTGTGAAATGTTTTGTATTTCACCTGGACTGAACCTGAAACTGGTCAGTACTGACCTACCCAAATAAACAAATACAAATACATACATACATACATACATGCATACATATCTTGACACATCGTAGGATATGAAACTGGGAATATTTCTAGTTTCTGTTAGTCATCAGTTCTACTATGATACCCTGCTTTATAAGTTTTTTTAGTTACAACCTGACTACATTATGTTGTCTAGTTCAACCCTCTGTTTTTATTCTCTTAGCTAACTTTCAGTCATGGAATAATAACCAGATGCCTGTATACAATTATTTGTATTCATCAGTTATGTTTTATATCATGGGATGTTCAGTTTAATGCAGTGTTCTCTTACTGCTTTTGCAAAAGTCATTTGCTTGTATGCTTCACCCTAAAAAAACTTGATATCTGAAGAGCATGACCATAGCAAGGAAAGTCAAAGGCAAATCAGAGAAAACAAACAAAATTGTGGATGTCCAAAGTTCTCCAGTACAGACATGATACATGAAACATCAAGTAATAAAGCATACAATATAGAACCATTAATAAATCAATGATCAAAACAAAGAATAATAAATAATGAAACACTGCAGAAAGTTAGTAATATATTAAACTTCAGTACACACTGCTGGGTAAGGGAGGCATAGTAAAGATAGCTGAAAAGTAGCAGCTTTAGTGTGATGCACTACAGAAAAATGTAAATTCTTACAGGAAAGTTTTATTATTTTCACTCAAAAGCACAATATTTACTATTAAGTCATTCTTGTACTACATTACAAGAACAAGAAGTAGATGTCTTCTTTTTTATTTTCATCTTTACTGGGATCAGATATTAACATCTTCAACAACAAAATTAGTTTAACTAAAACTTCACATAGTGAATTATCATTATGAATACACTTTCAGCAGTTGGTTTCTTCAGTCTAAGGCCTTTCTTTAACAATTCAATTTTAAGATAATCATATCAGATTAAAGACATTGAGAGCATTTTAAATGACACTGAAGGTAGAATAAGTTCTGCCAAAACAAAAATCCTGGTTGGGAAATAAAACTGAAGATCTACCGAATAAGGAAGGAAGAAACAATATCTGAATTTTTGGCATCTATGAAAAAATAGAGGGGAAACAGTGTGGTGAATTCTGGTGGCACCTACTGTCCCAGATAAATTTATAGGAAGGTATTTTATGTGGCATAGAAAGGATTCACATCCCTTTTGAGAAACTAGTACCATTAAAACTGTATTTAGTTCAAATCCAAAATAGCAAAATTATTATCCTTCTTGGACAAGAAGATTGTGTAAAAGACAGCTTGGGCAAATTCTCCAATTACATGGGATTCAAATATTGTATTTGATAATGATTATGCATCTAAAAATCTTGAGAATAGAAGAGATTGTTGGCCCTCTGTGAACGTGTTAAAACAAAATAACATTAAATCACAACTTTTATTTAGAGCAAGAGTAAGATTTTAGGTCCCTGTTCAGGTGTATATCATGCAGTAATCATTTCCGATTTAGAGACAGCCCTACAATAGTGCTGCACATTGAAGATATGGAATTTTCTGCTTTTTTGTACAGACAATTTGAGAAAGGAAGCTATCACACATCCCTCTGAAGTTAGTTCCTACAACAATTCTATTTTTTCTAACATTATTTAAGAATCAAATCATGCTTTAAGGAGTGTGCATGATTATACAGATTCTGTATCTACGGCCACTGCTTCTTCTACAGTTGTGAAGATGTGTGCCTTAGTACATTATCAAATATTTCTGAAGAGATAAAAGTCTTGTAAATCAATGTGTGTGTGTGTGTGTGTGTGTGTGTGTGTGTGTGTGTGTGTGTGTATGTGTGTGTGTGTGTGCGTGTGTGTGTATCTTTAAGAAGCTATCTAAGGGTTTGCACAAGTGTATAAATGCTGAGCACATGCGAGCCTGACTGCCATTTTGTAATAAGCTGTTGAGATAAGCATGTATGTCTGTAAGGTCTGTCTGTTAATCAGTTTGTTTATATTTTATAATGATGCTATCCATCCTGATGTGTTTCTGTATAATAAAACATCTAAACGAACTACCCCACCTGTTTTTCATCTATGATAGAGAGGGATGAGCGACATGGTGTCAGAAGAGGCATAGCTAAAACAACTTGTATTCCAGTTTCTCCAATTTGAGTCCAAGAGGCATCTGGTTGGTATTGGAGGAAGATATAGGACTGGATCATCCCTACTGCATGTATAAGTCGCAAAACAGGTCAGAAACAAATTTCAGATGTTAGAAACATGCTCAAATAATTTTTTATTTGAAAAATATGAAACAAAGCATACAGAATGCTCTAAACAATATTAAAATAAACCAAAATGTCCGTTATTGATAAAAGTATCCAAATTACTAAGGAAAATGTTAGAAATAAAGTCTGAATTGCATAAAATGAATAAAATAAAAGGAAACAACCATGTTTTCACTAAGCACATATTTTTCATATTAATTAAAATATCTGAGTTATCAGAAGTGTATGAAATTTTTGTATGCTCGTGTAGTATTACAGTAAATTTATTTCACAAGATACAGCCATTTCAGAGGATATTTCGCAAAGTGCAGTGTTTTGAAGAGTTTATTATGCATTTGAATGTTATTACAAGCTCTCACAGCATGGCTTGTTCATACATAATTACAAGGGCCATATTTTCAGTGTATTTGTGCATACTTTGTTGGCATGGCAGATGGATTTTGAAAACCTAGTGCACTTGTGTTTGATAATAATATTGCAGAGAACTGGAGAGTGTTTGAGAAAAAGTATGACATTTTCATACAGGCTGCATTTTCTGATAAATATGATTGTACAAAGGCATTTATTCTGCTTAATTTAGCTGGGTCAGAAGCAATTGAAAGGGAACGTTCATTTATGTATGCACCTGCTGTCTTTCCAGATGAGGGGGAAAACCATCATATTGTTGCACTGGCTGAGTCAAGGGAGGACCCTGAGTGCTTAATACTTAAATTTAGAGAAATGTGTAACTCCCAGACAAACATTACAATGCACTTATTGTACAAAAGGGATCAAAAGCCTGGTGAAACTTTTGCAGCATATATAACTGATGTGAGAAATAAGGCTAAAACATGCAGATTTGGTGATTTAAGGGATGAGTTGATAAAATACAGAGTGTGTTATTATGGATAATGCTGTGATAAAGATTTTACTTTGTTGCAGTGATTTAACTTTGAATAAGGCCATTGAGATTTGTCAGATATACAAGCTCACAGAAAAGGACACAAATATGCTTACAAATGAGAGACGCATGCTTCCAGTAACTTCTAGAGCTCATGTTGATAATATGTAGCTTAAAAGAAACAGGCCCAAGCACATGGCAGCAACTTTAGCCCCTGCAGCACTCACTGGTAAACTCCAGAGCTTTCCAGCAAGATCCAGAGTTCGCACAGTCTCAGTGAAGCATAAGAGTGAGTCAGCAAACTCTAAGCATGGGCCGCAACTGAGGTTCATTGCCAGCTGTCATAATTGTGGTGGAAATCATGAATCTAAAAAGGATAAATGTTTAGCTTTTGGTCAGCAATGCCACAAATGCAATAAGTGGAATCATTTCAAGAGGTTTTGTAAATCAAAAGGCACACATTCTTTCATTAAAAGGGAACATTTCAAGACACAATTAGATCAATTAGAAAGCTATGACCCTACTTTTTATGTTGATAGTGTGTCAGTGCTTCAAGAAACAGTAAATGCAGTAGATTTATAAGCAAAGAATGATGTATTTTGTACTGTTTGGATAAATGGAAAACCCATAGAGCTCAAATTTGACACAAGTTCCAAGTGCAATGCTTTGTCAGCAGAAACATTTGCTAGAGTATGTAATAGTGAAAGGCTTGATTTGGCAAAGTGTGTGAAGCTTGGTGCTTATGGTGGTGAGGAAATTCAAACTGAATGCTCAGTAGTGCTTTCATGTTAATCTGCTGGGAGAAGTTACAACTTGTTATTTTATATGGTCAAGAGGCACATTGAGTCATTATTAGGGCTCAGACACCATTTGAAAATAGGACTGGTTTCATTTAATAAGGAAGTGCATCATGTTAGCTTGAAAGACCACTACTCTAATTTCACCCAACATATTTTTCTCTACCTATGCTGATCTTTTAGAAGTCAAACTGGGCAAGCTTCCAGTTGTGTACTCTGTGAAGTTAGACCCAGATGTCTGTCCAGTTATCAGGCCAGCCTGGAAAGTTCCAATAGCTGTGCAGAATAGAGTCAAAGCCAGCATAGATAAAAGTGTGCAACAAGGTGTGATTTATCCAGTAGATGAACCAACTGAGTGGGTATCTTCCATGGTGGTAGCTCATAAGAAAAGCTCAGATGACATATGAACATGTATTGATCCAGGAGATTAGAATAAGGCACTGAAAAGACCTCATCATCCAATGTGTACAGTTGAAGAAGTCGCTGCTCTGATGCCAAATGACACTGTTTTTTCTGTCTTAGATGCAAAGAGTTCATTTTTGCAACTTTTGCTTGACAAGAAATCCTCATTGCTAACTACTTTCAGTACTCCATTTGGCAGGTTAGATTTTTGAGAATGTAATTTGGGATAAATTCTGCAAGTGAAGTCTTTCAATGTGCAATGGAGCAATTTTTTTCTGCGTATCCTTGTTTTATTATAGTAGGCAACATACTAGTAGGAGGTAATGAAGCTGAGCATGACAGAAACCTCAGAAAAGTTCTGGAATGAGCACGTCAAGTAAATTTTAAGCTGAATCCTCAGAAGTACAAATTCAGGTTATGAGAATTTATTTATGTTGGTCATTTATTTACCAGTTCAGGTCTATGACCAGACCCTTCTAAGCAAATAGCCATTCTCGAGATGCCAACTCCAGACAGTGCTCAAGCCCTGCAAAGTTTTCTTGGCATGGTTAACTATCTAGGCAAGTTAATTCCAGAACTGAGTCAAATATCAGCACCACTCAGAGAGCTGGCACATAAAGATGTATCCTGGTCTTGTTTAGAACAGCAAAGAGCATTTGATGCCCTGAAACAGAGAATTGCCAGTCCACCAACTCTCAGATAGTATCATGTTCACAAGCCAGTCACTCTTTCATGTGATGCTTCAAGATTTGGTCTAGGTGCAGTCATTCTACAAGAGGGTCATCCTGTTGCCTGTGCATCGAGAACTCTAAGCCAAACTGAAATGCAGTATGCTCATATCGAGAAAGAGCTTTTGGCAATTCTGTTTGCATGTTCAAAGTTCCATGATTATGTTTATGGTAGGCCCATCCAAATTGAAATAGACCACCAACCTCTAGTCACTATTTTGAGAAGCCAGATTGCAGTTTATGATGTTGAGACTGCAAAAGTATAATTTCACACTTGTCTACAACATAGGCAAACTTCTTTATCTTGCTGATACATTGTCCAGACTGCCCAGAAACACCAATGAACAGCATGGGAATGAAAACCTTGATTTTGAAGTCACAGAAGTAAGGACATTTTTCTTCCGCATGTCTTGATGAGCTGAGTAATTACACATAAATAGATGCAGCTTTACAGAAGCTCAACCACTTTATTCAGCAAAGATGGCTGTCAAAGCAATCTAGTTTACCTCAAGAAGTGCAACCTTATTTCCCGTACAGAGATGAGATTTTGTCTGACGATGGTATCATTATGAAAGGTCCGAAAGTAATTGTTCCAAAGTCCTTGCAACAAAAGTATATCACTGTCTTGCGTCTAGGTCACCCAGGAGCAGACTCTATCAAATGAAGGGTGAGAGAGGTCTAGTATTTTGGCCTTCTATGTCACAAGATATTGATAGAGTGCTATTACTCTGTTCTATGTGTAACTGTACTAAGTCACATCAACAGAAAGAACCACATCATCTAAACCAGATTCCTGAACTACCTTAGTCGACAGTAGCTACCAACATTTTCAAATGGAATTGTCAGCATTATTTGGTGTTAGTAGACTTTTATTCAAATTGGTTTGAGATTGACCTATTTCCTTATCTAGCATCCAATCATTACTAAGATGAAGCATCATTTTGCAGTCCATGGTAGTCCACACAAAGTTATTTCTGACAATGGCACACAGTTTACAAGCCAACAATTCAAAAGATTTGCTGAAGAGTGGGACTTCACTCATGTCACAAGTCACAAGTAGCCCAGAGCATCTGCAGTCAAATGGCTTGGCAGAACGTGCAGTTCAAAATGCAAACCAGTTACTAGAGAGGTCAAAACTAGACAATTGTGATGTTTTTCTGAATATCTTGAATCTCAGAAATATTCCTCATAGTAAATATCTTGGTTCACCTGCCCACAGACTTCTGTCAAGACAAACCAGAACCATGTTACCAATCAGTAGTCAGTTGTTGGTTTCGTTTGTCAAGAACAACATGTCAGTGAAAACCAATCCATTGAAGAAGTGTTTAACCTAGATGTCCTACTACAATAAGACCAGCAAACTGCTCAATCCATTAAGAGAATGAGAAATGATAAGGATGCAAACATCCAAAGATTATGATCAGATTGGAGTCATGAAGCGTATTTAACCAGAGCCAAGATTGTGCATTGTGGAATCACAATAGTAGTGTTTAGGCCAAATTGGAAACATTTGATGCCAGTGTCCCAGCCTATGCCACAGCAGATAGCCTGTGAGAAAGACTTTTTATCTCACAGTGAGTTGTCTAGTGTTCCAGTTCCAGAGGAAGTCGCAGAGAATATTCCCATTCCTGTGATGAATCCAGACGTTCCTACTACAAGTTGTTCACCAAAGACTGTCCCTGTTGCTAAACCCAGTCCAGATTGTTATGTTACCAGATCCAGCTGCATCTCTAGACAATATTATAGGTATATGGCAACTTGAACATGAACATCATGTTTGTTTCTAATGTGTATAGTAATGCACGTCTAACTTCAATGTTATTTTTAACTAAGGGCAATCTTTTTAAGAGGGAGGATGTAGATCAATGTGTGTGTGTGCATCTTTAAGAAGCTTTCTAAAGACTTGCACAAGTGTATAAATACTAAGCATGTGCGAGTCTGACTGCCATTTTGAGTAAGCTGTTGAGATTTAAGCATGTATGTCTGTGAGGTCTGTCTGTTAATCAGTTTGTTTATATTTTATGATGATGCTTTCCACCCTGATGTGTTTTTAATAAAGTATCAAAACTAACTACCCCACCTTTTCGTCATCTATGTTAGAGAGGGACGAGTGACAAGTCTGAAATTCTGATTTCAGTTTTAGATTAGGAGGGTTTTATTTGACCCATCTGCTACTTAGGCCCAACAGTTTGATGAGAGAGGAAAATTAATTCAAGGAGTTTCCAAGATTTTTTCAGCTCCCCCTTACATATCTCCAAGATCTTCTTTCACATCTAAGAAACAAAACAAATAAGTCCCATTTCTTAGACAAAACAAGGGGAAAAGATGGGCTGGGGGACCCAGAAACAAGGATCCTTTCCTAAAAAGGGACAGTCCACAACAAGAAAGATCAGAGCTAACTCATAAAGCATATTTTGGATGAAGCAGGGAAAATAATTACAAAAACTGGATGAAATATTCCAAATTAGAGATTTCAGAATGTACTTAATTGTTGAGATTTTTATGCTAAAAAAATAAATACAATAAGTAAGAAACAAATTTTAAATAAATAATATTAAATTCTAGTCAAAACTTTCATTAATAGAAAATATGAAAATTGAGTTTCATAATATATGTTGAACCTTGGGCTAAGGTATATCTTGTATTCATGATGTTTAGTAAAGGGAGGGTGGCCTAATGGTTAAGGTGTTTGCCTTACAAGCACAAGGTGCAGGGTTTGAGTCTCACAAGGGATAATTGGCTAGGCTTAAAATGGCTTACAAGGGCAGTTAGCTTAGTACTAATCTATGAACCTAAAACTGGATAGGAAAAAGTAGAATATGAGAACATTGCAAGTAGTATATATTGTTATTATAGTTTTTAGAGTGTTAGTTAATGATTTAAAACATATAACCTGGAAAGATTTTTAGTAATTGCATTAAAATACATGTATCATTGCAAGAATACTGTTTTATTGAATTTTACTGTTTTTGATTAACAGTGTCAATGATGTTGTTGTTCTTGTGTATTTTGGCTTTTCCTGGTTAGGGGTCACCACAGCGGAACTCCGGTCCGCTAATGATTGGCAGTATATTTTTACATGCCGAGTTGCCAGCTCTGACACACAACCTTCAACAAAGGTACACCCATTCACGCATGTGTCCACACAGAAGACACTCTAGCTGAGAATCAAACAGGACAGTGTCTTACTGTGAGGCGACAACACTACCGCAGCACCACCACCTTGCATAACAGTGTCAATGATGTAAACTTCTGAAATGTTTATTTCTCAGTTAATAAATATATTACAAAAATGAAAATAAATAAGTACAAATAATTGGTAATCATCAGTGATATTAAAATATATCTGCAATTAATAATATTTACATTATGGATTACCTAACATTGTTATTTATTTTAGTACAAAACAGAAAGATTTTTCTTACATTTATAAAAGTATACAAATTACTTATACTTTTAGTATAGTTAATAAATGATACATAAATAAAAATTGTAGTAGAAATATTTAAAAAATATTTTGTCAATACTTTAAGGCTTTTCAGGATGCTACCCCCTATGTGATAAGCAAATGCTTAAGTGTAGAATGTACCACTTTCCATGTCTGTCTTGCCTTACTTGCTTATTTATTGCATTCCCAATTGGATTTGCACAGGTATCATTTATTATAACTGGTGCCCCATAAGATGAGATCCTGTTTCCCTTGATATCAGTAGCTATTTAGTATCACAGTCTTCTTTGTTTAGCATCTAATCACCAACTTTTGTTTTCCAAAATTTGTTTGTTGGTAATGGTACCTCAAGAATGTGTTCTTCTTTTGTAATCATGGAAATGAAAGGACTAACTGAGAGTGAGAGTAAGAATTGCCTTTTTAAGTGAAAAAAAATAGTGGAATGCTGTTGGACCTCAGATATAATCTTGCAGAAATAATTTGTGAAAATGAACTCCCCTTTTGTGAATGTGTATCCATTAACATAAATAAGCTAAGGTTGTGATGGGATTACAGATAGTGCTGATTTTGTGGTAAATTTCTTTTTAGAAAAGGACTGCACTGTCATGCAATGCAGCTGCAAGAAAAACTCTATACAGTTAATTTCTGGAGGTTTCTAGAGCCCTCAGAGAGTAGTAGTTCTTTTTGATTTAAACTGCAAAACAGTTACAAATTCTTTACAGAAGTATCCTTATTATTGTTTTTAAACTACTCACCAAAAACTTTTAGTGGAATGAAATATCCGTTGTACGGGAAGCTTTTCACATTGCTCAATGATTTCTTTGCTTACATTTCCATTTTCAGATCAAGTCAAACATTATGACTGTTGACTTATGTTTACACATTTAGCACTTATTTTGGTAATGTTTTACACAGAAGCATGACTATAAGTAATAAGGCAAATAGTAAGTCATTTAATTCAATCCCAATTCATCATGATTTTGAAGGATCACGGTGTCTTTTTCTTACTTATTAACAATCATCAGAATTGATTGTGCTACTGACACTAGAGCTTATCCGTGTGGCCCCTCATTTAACAAACAATGGCAAGTTATTCAATTTTCTGTTTTGAAAAAAATATATATTTTTTATCAGCTCTTGCTTTCTTGGAGAGTTTGACTTTTTAGTTAGCATACACAGTGAAGGATAAGTAAAGAAATGAAAATAATATGCATATGTGATTTTTTGGTAAGGATGTCATGAATCTGCTAGATCTTTTTTTAGTGTTCAGTTTGTTATGACAAGGTTGCATTTGTAGAAGAAGTTCACTCATGCAGGAATTATTACATACACTCTCCTTAGTTTCCAAAGTTAAGGCTAATATCCATAAAACATTACAATTTGCAGTGAATAAACCTCTCCCAGGATTTTCAAAATTCATGTCCCCTTTTTATATTTGCAGTACTGTACCTGTCTTTGAAATATCTCTGCATTATCTTACATCTCTCAATACTGGACTCACCATCTGCTAACATAAAAATGCTGGGATAACTTTTTTATATGCTTATTATTTGTGGAATCTGTTTTATTTTTCTATATTTGAGTAGAAGTGTTGAGAAAGATCTTTGCTCAATTGCTGTGCCACTTTGTCAGCTATCTTTCCAGGCCCAGAACAAACAAATGACTTATAAAAATCTGCAAATTAATTGAAATAAACATTTGTTTAGGGGGTGAGTTACAGGTTTCAAAGAAATTTAGTTTTCCTTGAAACTGGCTGGGAGTATTCTCACACTGAAATAAGTACTCACAAGCTTTCACTTTACCAATATTTTAAGGGTTAATCCAGACTTTCTCCATCTCTGAGCCAAGGTTGAAAAAGATATATAAGTTGATATTTACACTTTGTACTAGCATGTTTCAATTTGAAGGCCATTCATAAAGCAATTTGCAAAACTGAAAAGCCAATGAATATTTCCACATTCCTTGGCTCCCACATTTACATTTAGAACTATCTCATTATTAATGTAGGAGTTAGGCCATGCAACTATGCATGCATTCTTAGAATACTTGCTCCAAAAGTGCGAAAATTGCTAAGTCCTTTTAGCATCTTTCTTCTGTATGCAGAAAAAATAGGCTATGTATAGGTCAGTTTTGGTGTTTCTTCAAATTCATCGTATCACCCTTTCTTCAAAATTGAAGTATCTGACAAAGTCTGGCACTTGTCTGGTATTTATCTGGTTCCATTGTCTCTGCCCCTCTATACCTAATCCAGAAGTGATATGACCAGCTTGGTGCTATTTGGCATTGCATAATAAAGTAGAATGTATAATGCAGAAAAGCTTAACATCTTTTATTCAGCTTTCTAGCAGTCCTAACTCTGGTAGGTATCATGTAGCATAAAAGTACTATTTCAGCTAGGTAAGTGGCTCTAATTATGGAAAGTCTGGTTGATGAATGATTTGGACTGTTACTGGATGCCCAAACTTGGGTTTGTCAAAGCCTTTCAGGCTTCCATTGTCAGCAAAGTTTTTAAAATTGTGCATGCTGAATTTTTAAGTTTTGTGAGTGCCTACACTACTCCAAAAGGTATTGTCTCAAGTGTCAGATTTGATCTCAGCTTTTTTAACTGAAGTGAATAAGTTAAAAGAAGCATAACTTTTAAAAACTACTGTCTTACAAGATTAATCTCAGTCAAGGACAATGAGAACACTTTAAATGACATATAAGGCAGAATAAAAGAAGAGGAAACTCAAACCAAATTTCTGTTAAACAAAATTTCTAGTTAATAATTAAAAAAATCTGAAGACCAGGATAAGAAGAAACAACATCAACATTTTTGGAGTCCCTGAACAAATAGAAGGAAACAGCATGATGAACTATCTTAATATCTGGTTGCCTTGATCATTAAAATTATCGGAAAGTTTACCATGTGATAAAGAAAGGGCACAAACATTATTGGGAATCCATTGCCATCAGAATTTAATTAAGCACAAGGATCCATACTAGTAAAATTATTTTCCTGTTTGGAGAAGTAGTTTGTGTTAAATTTTGCTTAGGCAAACTTTTTAATTGAAGTGAGTTCAAATGTCAGATTTGATAATGATTATTCCTCCAGAATGAGAAATGCTGATCTCGTTGACCATGAGTGAGGTTGTTGAAACAAAATGTCATTAAAGTATGGATGGCATTTCCAGAAAGAAAAAAAAAATAATTTGTCATCTGGAACTAGAAATTTTAACACACTTGAAGAAATTGCCTAGGATTCAGAAAGATCCTCCCTGTTCATGTAAATTGCATACCACAGGTAGTTCCAGTGACATGATGAGTATGAAATATGATTCAGAGACTGCTATAGCTGTAATGAGAAACACCTAATTATTGGCTCAATATGTTAATTGCATTCTAGCTATCAATGGTACTGTTAGGCATGATGACTTTTTTACTACAGACTTGCTAAATTCTTTGTGGATGGTGAAGAGATAACAGGTCCTTGTGTCCTTGTAACTACTGCTGCTGCTGCAGTTTCTTTCTTTAGTTCCATTTTATTTTACTTTGGTTTCATATTTACTTCCACTAAATGAAGTCACATTTAGTTAGCAAAAACAAGATGACAGTGTTTTTATATATACCTGTGCTTTACAGCAATTTAATATGGTGCTATGAAGCCATAGACTTTTTTAACTAGGCTTTACTTCTCCATTACTACATTATTGGAGAATGTTTGATGTTCATCATTGATCACTGCTGCAGTAGTTTAAACTATATGGACTATATCATGTACAGAATATAATAGCCAGTCAGCTTCCACAGCTTCAGGACACCTACTTGCACCCAAACTGGCTAAAGCTGACCTGACTAAAGGGCGGGTTTGGGCACTAAGCCCCACAGAGATTTCCAATGCCAAGAGGAGCACTTTTCTATGGGCTTTGAGGATTGATGGTCAGCTAACACTGTTTCATTGCGGGAAAGATAAGTTCCATTCCAGGAAAAACCTTCCATGGTACTTTTTTTTTTTTTTTACTTGAGAAAGCTTATCTTTTCTTAAAAGAAGCACTTTTAAGCAAAGAAAACAAATATTTTTTGTTGACTGTCTCATGACTTTTATGTACTTTTAGTGGGAGTGTGCGTTTTTACTTTTGTGGTAAAAAGTTGTTAAACACTCTCTAAAACTATTTTTTTCTGTGGAGAAACTATTGGGATTTTACTTTTTGGGACTGGGGAAAAGTGTTTCAAGCAATTTTTAATGTTTTTTTTCTTTGAAAAGTTACATTTGTGCAACTTTCCTGATTTACAGACTATCACTGATAAGTTTTTCCAGGAAACAAGCACTGTTTCAGCTTGACCAAGGAACTGGTCTTTTGATTGGACCTTTTTCCAGCCACAAGAAGAAAAAGATTGTTAAGCAGCCTTTGTCACCACAGCAGGCTGGTAATTTGCCTCAGCCACAGAGAGAAGATTTTGCTGTGGCCAAAGTTAATTCCTCAGACCACTCATCTTTTTCTTCAGATTCCCTTAGTGTAGTCCATACAGCCACCATGGACCAGGGGTTAGCCATTTTCTCTGCAGCTGTTGGGATCCCCTCAGAGAGCAAGGGAGAGCTACTCTTCTCAGTCCTGGGAAAAAGAGCAGGGAATGTGCCCCTGCTTATCCAGAATGTTGTGCCCATCCCTGAAGAAGTTGTTGCTGACAATAATGGGTTTTTTTTCTCAACTTTTATTACTTCTATAGAAATTACACTAGCCATTCTCCTCTTCCTAACTTACCATTCCACATCCTACCACACATATAACATTATAAATGACCATTCTGCTACACTTCCTACAGACCTATACCACCACCACACATACATTAATATTCACATTTCAGTACACCTTTTCAACACCACCAAATCCCAATTCTATGATTATAAATATATCCAAACCACAACCCCCATACTCCACCTACAAATATCATAAACATATAACTAAACTCCTATCCATCTTACTACACTCTGTCACTCACATTAAACCCCAGGCAGATATTCATCCAAACCCAGGCCCCACATACACTTCTCTCCTTACTCCCATTCTCCCCCCTCTTCTACCCCAAACTGTCCTAATCAAAACCTCTGTAATTCTCCACATAACCCCCACTGCCCAAATATAGGCACTCTGACCTTTTAATAACTAACTTCAACCTCAGAAGCATCACTAACAAAATAGCTGACATTCATGCTGCCCTTGTCCACTACTCCCCAGACATAGCTGTTATTACTGAGACTTGGCTAAAGCCCGATATCAAAGATGAAGATATTCTCACCAATGGATATAGCATTATTAGACATGACAGACTGAACAAATGGGGTGGAGGCATTCCTATCTTGTTTAAAGACGCCCTCCAACTTGATCAACTCAATTGCCTTTCCCTAGACATCCCCAATTGCAAAATAATAACTGCTCACCTAGAAATCAACTCCCACAAAACTATTATATTCATTGCTATCTATTTTCTACCTGGCAACAACCTCCTCACCATAGAACACCTTCTCTCCTGAGCATTCTCTTATTTTAATCAAGAAACAATACTGCTAGGGGATTTCAACCTTGATTGGCTTACTTGCTTGTCCAATAACCCCTCCAACTTTATTAACCTTTACAGTTTCTCACAAATCATTAACTCTCCTAAACGTATTGATAAACACACCAAAAAAGAATCAATTTTAGACTGGATACTAACAAAATGACCTAACCTAAATTATCAAGCTGGCTGTCTTCCAGACACACTCAGTGACCACTCCCCCATTTTTCTACTTAGGAAACGGCTTCACACAACCAACAACATCATATTTAAAAACATCTATAGCAAAAAAAATGTCAGCTTCTCCTCCACTTTATTTACTGCACTATTACAACACAGTGATTTGTCACTGCTAAAATTCCTCAAGTTATACCTTGCTGTGCAATACTTTAATGATACATTCATCCACATACTTGATAACCTCACTCCCACTAGAAAAATCTGTGTCAGAACCAAACAACTCCCCTGGTTATCTAACGACACTAAACTCATACTTAGCCATAGCGATGGTCACAATACCAAAGATCTAAAAAATAAAGATAACCTCACCTCTTATCTACAGCTGAGAAACCTAGCTAACAAATAAATCAAATATGACAAAAAAAAATATTTCCAAACATGTCAACAAAAACATTTAACTAATGCTCTAAAATTTTAGCAAAGTATCAATTTTCTCCTAAACTCAGGTAAGCCCTCTACCCCTGCTCCATCTACCAAAAATACATCTGACTGCATAGCATCTCAATTTACTACTCACTTAATCAACTCTATAACCTCACTCATAAACCACAACACTAACCTACCCCTCTCAGTTCCTACCTCTAAAGAACTAAACTTAACTTCATTCTCACTTAATCCCATCCAAACTAACTACATTGAAAATCTCCTAAACAAATGAAAACCCTGTACTGTTGCAGCAGATCAGCTACCTAGTGAATCTCTAAGACTTGCTGCCCTATCCATTTTATACCTCATATCTATCTTAATCAACAACTCCATCTCAGAACAATACATTCCTCTCCTTTGGAAAATATCATGTCATCTCCCTACACAAAGGTGGTCCCTCTACAGACTTTACAAACTACCAACCAATCGCTATTCTAGCCCCCATTACCAAAATCTTAGAAAGATTTATTCATCAGCAACTACTTGACTATTTCCTTAACAACAATCTCTTATGTAAAACACAACAGTGCTTCTGACCTAAGTATAGTACTAATACCGCAGTCATTAGTTTCACTAAGACTGTAAATCTCCTCAAAAATGAAGGTCAGTTTGTCTCATCTGTCTTTCTTGATATGTCCAAAGCTTTCAGTACAGTATCCCATTAAATACTGCTCAATAAACTAGCAACTTACAACCTCAGTGTAACAGCCTTGTCTTGGTTTCATCACTATCTTTCAAACAGACAGCAGTTTACTAGATGGGAAAACAAACTGTCCTCCCTCCTACTCATCTCTGTGGGAGTTCCCCCAAAGCTCCCTCTTTGGATAACTTCTCTTTATTATATTCACCAATGAACACAGGTCCTCCACTCAACTAGCCACCATCATTCAATATGCTGATGATGACTCTGTTATCTGCTCTGCAACCTCTCCCTAAGAATTGCAAGAAAAAACACAAAAATCTCTCCAAGATGATGAAAATACCTCTCCAACCATCAACTTATTCTTAACCCTAATAAAACTAAGCTTATGGTCTTCTGCAATAAAAAAAAATAATAACCAAACTCCTCTTACTATTGACTCCCCCATTGGTACTAAAATCTAACTTCTTAATCAAACTAAACGTTTAGGTATAACAATAGATGACTGTCTAACATTTGCCAAACACATATCATTAACTATTAAAAAAGTTTGCATCAAGGGGCTCACTCTACAGAGCCAGACTTTCCATTGCCCAGTCCCACCTACTTATCACCCTTCTTTATTGCTCCCAAATCTTCAACAACCTGCACAAGGCTGACTTAACCTTAAGAGTTGTTACAACAAAATAGCCAAGTTTGCCATAAACCAGCCCCATAAATCACACCACTGTATCACACTTCGCCAACTCAACTGGCTTGAACTACCCAACCTTCTAACTCTAAACCAACTAACCATAGCACATAATATCATCCACTGCCCAGCTCTCTTCAGCCTAGTTGAACCTAACACTAGCACCAGATGCCTGAAATCCTCTGATAAACTACTCGACTAAATAAATCCAGTAACTACTATGGCAACTGTCTTTATGCCAACAAAATATCCAAATCCTAGAACCTACTGCCCCAGCAAATATTTAACAATCATGACAATTGTAACTTTAAACCACTGTTTAAAGAACACCTTATTGATCACTGGCTATGCTCCTGCATGGACACAGGCTAACTCCTCCAACCTGACTTCTATTCAAACATTGCAACTGTCCCAACTTATCACTTTTCTTCTCCTCTCTAGTATATCATCATGTGAGAACTTTCTCCATGCAATATTGATGTCTGTACTTCCTTTCCTCTTATCCATTAAAAAAACATGATGAAGAAAACATTGTTTTATTATTCTTTGTGACACTGCCAGCCCAGCTATCTGGAATTTTGTAAATAATTCTATGTCATCTGTGAATATTGCCATGATGCTATGTACTGAGCTTCAAGAATGTAACCACAGCATACGCTGCTGGAACATAGAAGATTAACTTAAAAATCTTCAAAAAAATAAGTTGAAATTAAATGAATTAAAAATTAAAAAAATTCAGTGCAGCAAGAAGACAGGATGTCTAGATCTGGAAGTGTTTTTGTATTGTCTTGGAGAGAATAATTACTAGGTTTCAAATGTAAAAGTGTTTTATTGCTTTATGACTTCTTAGTAGCTACATAGTTCTGAGCACATCTGAGAGATATGTATTTCTCACACAGGGATGTTAAAATTCTGTTGGTTTCTGGTTTAGCTTGGGAACCAAATCAGATGACAAAAAGTGATGTCATCCAAGCTAACCCAGCGGTAATATTTGATATTGATTTAAGAACTCTCTCAGAGAGAGACTTTGCATTTTGTATCTTGCCTTGGACCAAGCAAGAACATCCACTCATCATCATCACGATCTGTACTTGCCTTGCTAATAGTAAGTAACTAGCGTACAGTAATTTCTTTTAGATATAGTTAGGAATATAGTAAATATTAGTTTAGATGTTTTCTGTATTTATTTGAGACTATCCTGCAATGTTGTTTTAAAATATTTCTTGTGATTCTGAACTCTGAAGTAACTGTGTTGTTTTCTGAGTATTGTCTTGTTCTCTTATTATTTATTATTAAATGTATTTAAACCTATCTTTGTGGCTGATATTTGTAAAACATATTTAAGCTCTTAAAGTACTTGCATATGTATTTGGTGACATTGTACAGGCCACTCCTAAGTAGTCTTGCAAGTCTTGGTCAACACTAACATTTGGATAATAGTAACATTACACAGTAGGATTGGTCACCCTTTGGTAAGGGCCTTAAAGTAGCCAATAAGGGGTTCTGGTGGCAGTGCTAACTGCTTTATAGTCTGGGCATAAGAGGGCATAGCTAGTAAACTTGTGACAGTCATTCCCAGGTGTGTGTTTGTGTATAAATCAAATCTCAACATGTTTGTGTGTGTGTGTGTGTGTGTGTGTGTGTGTGTGTGTGTGTGTGTGTGTGTGTGTCAGCTACTTGGGCAGGGACACGAAGCACTGGTTGGACAGATAGAGTGTTGGGAGGACTTGGCTTGGAACCCTGGTTAAGGACTCAACTCTATAGCTCTGCCAGTGGGGAGTCTTATTGGGGATCTGGAGAGAGAGGGAGAAACCAGCCCCAGACTGACTGTGATCTCTGTGTGCTTTTAAGGGAAATTGCACTTTATTGTGTGTGTACTTGTCATCCTACCATTGTGTACATCCCTTAATGTTGCCAGTGGTGAGGATTGAGGCTCTCCTTGATTACTGGGCCAGTGCAGGAGTGTCACATTCTTGTATTTTCACATCACCTACCTGTACTCAGAAACTGTATTTTACCTCTTTAACTTGTACATTTTACATCACTTATCTCTACACAAAAATTGTATCTTACCTTGTTCATGTATGTAACTTGTTCATATTTTTCATTGCTATGTTTTTGTTTTTGTCTTGGAGCTTTTCTCCCTGGGTATCCACTGCAAATAGACCTCTTGCTCAGTTGGACACTACCCGGTAAACAAATGTAAATAAATAAATAAATTACTAAGATAAATAATATCTTCCTTTCAAAAAGAGACAGAAAAGTAAACATTTATCTTCTCCTGTGTCATTTCTTTAGACAGGAGTAATTTATTGGGCTTGGCATTCATCTTTCTCTGAAGTGGTCTAAGATATGGAATCTGTAGGGGAATGTGAAGGGACAAATGCATTTTTTTCTCCTAAGATTTCTGATTTAGATTCATAAGATTTTCAGTTCACAACCTGTTGTCCCTTCTTCCTCATTTGAGTTTCTTAGTAACTTTAGATTCAAAAGATGCATATCATCATATTCCTATTCATCCAGATCTCAGGCATTGCTTAAGGATTTGTGTGTCTGGATCATATTATCAGTTCTCTGCCTTACCCTTTGGGCTATCCACTGCTCCAAAGTGTTCACATATTGCCGCAACACCTGTGATACACACTGCAGGCTGCAGAAGATCCATATTTTTAATATTCAGATAGTTTGTGTAACTATGCAAAACTTTTTTTCAAAGTACCCGGAAATTCTCTTCTGGGTCAGAGATCTCCAGCACAGTCTGGAATTCCAAAAGAACATTCTACATTTTTTTCTGACTTCCTCTCACAGGATTGTGTTTTCTAGTGTGCCTGCTGGACCCCACAGTGTAAAGAGCTTTTCTTCAATAGGAAAAAAGGAATCTATATTTAGATCTTTTTCTGGGATTTTCCACTCAGACTTCAGCCTTGGCAAGTGAATACCTCAGGATTATGGATTTTGTGGTAGCCATGATTCTTATGACACCTCTTGCAAGCCTCCACATGAGAAAGCTACAACATTATCTGAAATGTCACTGGTCCTAATAACACCCACTATCCTTTCAAATTCCATTTCTGGAATTTGTTGTTGTTTGTCTTTTGGCTTTTCCCAGTTAGGGGTCGCCACAGTGGAACTCCGGTCTGCTAATGATTGGCAGTAGATTTTCACAAACACCAAGGTGCCAGCTTGACGTTCAACCTTCAACGACGGCATGCCCATTTATGCATGTCTTTCGAACACCCACCCAACTGCAGGGAGGACATGCAGACTCCACACAGAAGGTATTCCCCGCACTCCAGCCGAGAATCGAACAGGATAACCTCTTGCTATGAGGCAACAACACTACCGCTGCACCACTGCAGATAAAAAAAGGGAAATCATGTGGTGCATTCATAACATTTCTCAGAATCGGGGTCTCCATTCTTCCTACCTGCTTCAAAGCAGTCAGTCACAACAAATGCCTCAGACATTGCTTGGGGAATAGTGTCAGTGGACATATAACCGCAGGGTCTTTGGGAGACAAAAAGACAGACCACAACTCATAAACACTCACAAAAAGAATGTTAGCTCTTTTAAATGATGTCAACTGTCCTGTTCAAGTGCTTACAGATAAAAACATGGTAGTATGGTACATAAACAAGCAAAGGGAAACCAGATCTTACCCCCATGCAGGCTTGCCATGTTAACATGGGCTATTGCTTTGCTGTACAGTCTCAGTCTGCAGGCATCTTACATTCCGTCAGAACAAAATGGTGTAGCAGGCAAGCTGAGCAAGACCAGGGCAGACCCTCACAGGTTCATAGGTTCATACTAGGCTATCTGCCCAAGGGCATTTATAAGCCTAGCCCAGAGTTTTGTGGCTTTTCACACCCCCTTTAAGGATACTATGCCCATTATTTTGCTGTGCCTCTGTCGCGCAGGTGACACTGAGAGGTAATTGGGGTATACCGGCTACCTCTCCCATCCATCATCTCCCATCCATTGGTCAAGATTTCTCTTTAACAAGGTGCTCTGGGTGCCTCACCACACAGTGATTTTGTTCCACAGCATAATCTGTCCTCCAGCATCCAGCATGTCCCATTAATAACTGTGTTAAAGTTTCGTGTCTTTGTAGTTCTGATGGATGTAGATTTTTGAGGATTTGCATGTTCATTAATTCGGTTTGCATGGGTTGGAATATGCCAGGGGTGTCAGGCATGCAGGTCCTCTCTGAGCAGAGGTGTGAGCTGACGGTGAGCTGCGCAAGCTTAGAGCGGTGAGCATAACAATATTTTTGAGACCCTTTTTATTTTTTGCCTTTATCCTTTTTTCCGGTGCTGCAGCATTCGGTCTCGGGCTGCATACATTGTGGGGTGGGCATTGTACTCGTGATGAGTGGAGAGGAGAGGTGGTCTGCTGATGGTGGTGTGGACCAGCATCCTCATCCCGGAGAGGATGTGGATCATGTTCAAGGTCTTCCTGGGGTCTTTGGCAATGAGTTGGAAATGAATGGAAACTGAATCAGGGGGTCTTCCAAGAGTTGATCTATCTGTGGAGATCTGCTTGTGTAGACCTTATTATCTCTTCAGTAAACAATCAACTGGCAACATTCTGTTCCAGGACTCCAGGAAAGAACCACTGTGAGATAGATGCCTTTTCTTTTCCTTGGACAGAAATATACTTGTATGCCTTTCCATCCCTTCCACTAGTATCCATAGTACTTCAGAAGGACTCCCCAAAGATGATTGTGATGATTCCCTTCTGGCCTTCGCATTAGTAGATGTTTTATCACTCCCACTGCCTCAGCAGCATTTTGGGTTATCTATCAAGGTAACCCCCTACTGGCCAACTTTTAAAAGCACAGAGTTCCCCCTCTCTATCTCTTTCTGTGACAGCTGATTGGCTGACCATATCCTGAGACTTGAAGTCTTCAGCTGTTACAGAAACTGAGTGTTACGTCTTTTTCTGCTATCTAAAAAAGAAAGACCTCTGACTCTTCAGAGGATCCATTGCTCATTTTTATGTCTTACTGCTCTATCTTTGATAAATGCTTGTTTTTACTGTTTGTGAGGAAACTTTCAGTATTTCTGTCAGAAGTGTATTGTGTATGTGTGCTGTTAGATACTAGGGGCTGTCTTGTGCAGTTAAAACTGCAAATTAATTGTGCCTGTCTTTCCTGTTGTTACTCTACACTACTTTTATCTTTGACAGGAAAACATTGCAGAACTTGGATTTTTTCAGCATTTACACATTATTTACCATATGTATGGCTCTGCTGTCTGTGCTTTTAACATCAAAATGTAATTTTACCACAGATTAAGTTACTTGAATGTAATGTGGAGATTTTAATCACTCTGATAAGAAAATATAGTTTAAATTGCTGTTATTTATGGCATTTTGACATGGTTAAAGTGTGTCAAGTTAATTTTTAACACTGGTTTGACACATTAGTTTCTTTGATGATTGGACTTTGTGCACTGGAAATTCTTTAACTTCTGTCATAGGTTCATAGGTTCATACTAGGTTATCTGCCCTGGGGCATTTATAAGCCTAGCCCGATTGTGTTTGGCTTACGCCACCCCTTGATTTGAGTATACTGTGCCCTTTTTAAAGTTTAGTTTACCGTGCCTCTGTCTAATAGTGACACGGAAGTAATCCCTGGGGCAAACCTACGATCCCCCATCCACTCATCAAGATTCTTCTTGAAGAGAGTCAGTGAGGTGCTCTGCCTAACATGAATTGGAATTCTATTCCAGAGCGAAGGGAGCCTCTGGGTTATGAATCTGTCCCTCCAGCATGTTCTATTTATTTCTGTGCTGAGGTTCAAGTCCCTCGAGCACGTGGCTCTAAGGGATTTAGATTTACTGAGGTGGAGCATGTCCATTAATTTTGGGTTGGACATAGCTTTATATGTCAGGCATAGATCACCTTGAAGTAGGCGGTATGCAACTGAGTAGAGCTGGAGTTTTTTTAACCAAGCAGCATATGGCATCTGTTTGAGTCCCTTGATCCTCCTGGTGAGGTACATTTGGGGTCTTTCTAATTGCTGCAGGTATCGGGTAAGGTACATCCCAAATGGGGCATTGTATTCTATGATGGGCCTGATGAAGGATGAATAAAGGGGCATGATTACCTCTCTTGATCTAGATGTGAATCCTTTCATGATGAGGTGGGCTATGTAGAAGGTCTTTCTAACCACTTTGGCAATGTGGTTGTCAAAGGAGAGATTGCTATCAACTTGGGTCCCCAGATCCCTAATTACTTTCTCTGTACTTAATGGGTTACCACCTATGTGGTAATTTGTGGGCACATTGTTTTTACCAAAGGGTATGACTATACACTTTTTGGCATTTAGCTTTAGACCATGGCTCTGGCACCAGTTATCCGTCTCTGCGAGAATGTTTTGAAGGATGTTTGTGTCAGCTGGAGAGTCGATTATGGCGCCCAGTTTGCAGTCATCTGCAAACTTGGTGAGCCATAGTCCTCCCACATTGGCCTGTACCTCAGAAAAGTAAATACCGAACAAGAGAGGTCCCAGGACAGAACCTTGTGGGATGCCACTTGTGACCGGTTTCGAGTCTGACATGGCTCCAGCAACTCTGACTCTGTGGGTTCTGTCTTTGAGCCAGTTTGCGACCCATCTTGTGACATAGGGGTTTATATTTAGGCTGGATAGCTTATCTATGATGCCTGAGTGGGGTATTGTGTCAAATGCCTTTGCGAGGTCCAGATAGGCTGTGTGGACTACCTTCCCCTCATCTATGGCCTTGGTGACTGTTTTGAAGAAGTCGACCAGGTTCAAAAGGCAGGATCTGCCCTTGACGAAGCCAAATTGGGTAGGATCTAGTGTCTGTAAGTCCCCAATATCTTTGTTTATGAGTTCCATGATGATCCTCTCCATAGCCTTGCAGACTAGGCTAGTCAGGCTTATGGGGCGATAGTTTCCAGGGTCCACAGAGGCACCACCTTTGTGGAGTGGGACCACTGTTGTGGTATGCCATTCTTTGGGCACATATCCTGACGTGAGGCTGAGATTGTACAGCAGTTTTACTTGAGGGATTAGTTCTTCTTGGAGTTCATGTAGGACGCAACCCGGGACACCATCTGGTCCCATGGAAGCAGTGCTTTTTGCTTTGGAGAGGGCGGCCTTCACCTGAGCATCAGAGATGTTTGGGAGGCTGCACTCTGCCGGGATAGATACTTGCTCTTTGGGGGAGAAGTTTGCACTGAACCTGTCTGCCAGGATATTGGCGATGTCTGTGGGTTAAGTGTATTTTTTGTCGTTTAGAATCAACTCAGAACAAGTCTGGGAGTTGCATCCCAGGTTCCTAACATAACTGAAAAAAGCCTTATGATTGTCTTTAGTGTCCTGTGCAATTTTTCTCTCGAAGCTGGCCTTGGAGGATTTTATGAGGATCATAATTTTTGCTAGTACTGATCAGAGATGCCTTCCCTTTTAGGGATTTTGCTCTATCATGTAGTAGCTTCCTCCTTCTGTTGTACAGTTTATTTATGGCTGGGGTCCACCAGACTGGACGCCTGCCTTTGGATGATTGGGTCTTGATTTTGTTTGGGATAGCATGATCCATGCATTCCTGGAGATGTCCGTAGAATGCGTTTATATAGGATTCTGCAGTTTGGGCTGTAGTTTCCACTGGCTCTGGGGCCTTGAAGGATTCCACTTCAGTTTTGAGAAGTGTGAAGTTCGCTTTGAGAAGTTTTTCACTGTGGTTTTCTGGGCTGGGGGTGGGGTCGGGATGTGGATATCCAGTGAAATTAATTTATGGTCTGATCTTACCAATGAGGCATATACTTCTGGTATGGAGCATAGAGTCCCCATGTTGGTAATGATCAGGTCTAGTATGTTTTCCCCTCTTGTTGGAGTGGTGACTAGTTGTTCCATAGCATTTGAGTTTATAAATTCCAGGAACCTTTGGGCTAAGGTTCTGGGGCTTGAGTAATGCTCCCAGTCATTGTTTGGGTAGTTGAAGTCGCCCAATATAATGGTGTTCAGAGAGATCTTCATGTTCTCCAATGTTTTCAGGAAAGCCGAGTGGGATTCCTGACTTTGAGAGGGTGGTCTGTAGGATGCTATAAACTGAAAAGCAGTCTTGCCCACTGTCAGTTGCACATGGATGGTCTCCGATACTTAGGCATAGGCGAACTAGGCGACCGCCTAGGGCGCCATAAAGGCCAACCTGTTAACGGGCGCAGTTTTTATTTATTTGTGCATTTATTTTTTAAGAAAGCGTGTGCTCTTCTCTGCGCCCTGTTCAAGTGTAAAGCGCCATAAAGGACAGCCTCTTACAGGGCACGGTTTTGTGCATTTATTTTAATTAAGAAAGTGTAGCTGCTGACATCATCACATGTGGGGCCATGCGTCCATGACGCCCCTTCGTGAGGCTGGCTGTCTTACCAGAATGCTACTGCATGGGTAATAGTATAAAGATAATGATATCTTGTATTAGAAAGATCCTGGAAAATTGGGCACTAGTTTTTATAATAAACATTGATCTACTCTGACCAATGGGGCTGAAGGACTGTAAGAATTTATGGAATAGCTTACTGCAGATAGATATTAATGACTTAGAGGTGTTACGTTTTAGAATTGTTTACCTGTTAACACTTTAGTACCCCTAAAGTAGGCAGCCCTAGGCATTCCTCATAAACGTATGTCTATTTCCTAGGATGTTATACCAGGTAGGCGTCGCACTTTGTGGTAGTCAGGAATGCAAATTTTGAGAACAGTGTCAGACGCAGGGGCGTAACTACAAGAGGCGAAGTGAGGCAATTGCCTCAGGGCTCCAAGCAGCAGGGGGCGCTTTGGGCCGACAGATGTTGTCACGGATTGTACTTTGCTTATTTAGTAAATGTCCATCGTTCGGTGGTAAGAATCCCAGTCTGCAGCCCTCCCACCTAGAAAAAAAAAACAAGAGAAGAAATCCGTGAAACAAAAATTTCATTCAGACTGCCTTTATCGGCAGTCCGAATGCAAAGAAAAGGGTACCCAGTGACCTGTGCTGTAGAATACCCAGACATCTGTGCGGTCAACTACTGCACAGAACAGAGGAGCTCCAAACTGCTTCCCTTGCAGTCAGGGCCAATGAGGAGTGAGCTGAGAGCTCTCTCTCAGCTCTCGCGGGAATTTCGTTGCATGGGCGTCGTGTAGAGCGATCGGGGTTTCAGACATGGTCGGACGGTCGCTGGCTTAGTTTCTTTTGGCTGGATTATGTGGTTTAGGAGGGAACTCATGCTCTGCAGAGTGATATCCCTCTTGCATTTGGTTTATTTACACACAAGGGGAAACAAATGTAGGCGCGAGAGACCTGTTACTGCTACAGTTAACAAAAGTTTAAACCGAGATCTCTGGATGACTGAGAGAAAACATTACATCAGTGGCCAGCAGTTGTATCCAGTTCCAGAAGGTGTTAAACCCAACCAAGGTAATTCTGTTACTGTTGTTGACTGAATGATGTCTCTTTTTTATCAAATGTGATTTGACTGATTTAAAAAAGCAAAACGGGAACAGTTCTGTTAAGTGCTAGCTGATGAAGGAAGATTATTATTACCAATGTTTTGTAATCTGTCATATGCATACCTTACAAACACTGAAATATAATTCAATGAAATGGAACAGCTATTCAAAACAAGAGAAGAGCTTCAAGACAGGAATTAATTTGACTAAGCAAGTAAGTTAACAATAGATGTGCTGTAAATATAACAGAAGCATAAGTAATTTACTGAGCTTCCCCGCAAAGCTTTTCAGTGACAGAATCTGCTCATACTGGTGTGTGATAGGTAACCACACTCCTCAAAAGCCAAGCAGCACCAGAGTTTGTAGCTGCAAGTTAGCGTAATAGTCTCACTGCCATAGTGAGTCACTCAACAATGACAAGGAGTACACATGTACTCCTCTCAGGATGGTCTAGATCTAGAATATTTTTTTAAATGTTTTTTAATTGGTCCCCGCTTCTGGTGAATTTCTACTTTGTACCATTCAATATGTAGTTATGTATTATTTGCACATAGTTATCGTTTAATACATTTATTACATTTTATGCTTTATGGCTGTCAACTCAGCATTGTATAATGGCATTCCGGATGTGGTATTTTATTATTGTCACAGAGTCATTGTTTTGTGTAGTTGCCAAGTTTGTGTGTGAGAGTTATTGTATTCCTTGTGCTGAACTGAGTGCACCTAGCCATCTGGAAGGCACCACTGGGTATTTTGTTTGGTTTTACTGCATTATATATATATATATATATATATATATATATATATATATATATATATGGATTCACTTTATAACCTCGAAATGCTGAAATATCGAATTTCAGTATCTCGAGACTATAAAACCGAATCCACAAAACACTGACAAACAAAAACCGCTAAAACCACATAACCGAAAACACTGCACACACTCCACTAAACATACAACACAACAACCACATCACAACATAAACAAAAAAACAACACACATACACAACTCACACACATGGGGGGCAAGCCCTGCACTTATAGGGGCTGCCCCCCACACCCCTCCTACTTATATATACTAACTCCGAGATCGCACAAACACAACACAAAAGCTCACTCACACACACACATTCTCCAATCCCTCACACACACTCTAACTCCCACTCAAACCCTTACAAAACACTCACTTACCTGACATAACACCTACATCCAAACAAGGCACCACGCACCAACAAAACACAAACCCGGACATTACATAGCGCAACTTCATAACCGCGAATTTGACATATTTTCGACATACGTCAAATTCACGATTATGAACGTTCACTGTTTTTAACATTCGACTTTATAGCTTCGAGATACTGGTCCAGGATAGTTTGTTTTAGAATCCAACCATTCTGTATTATGACTTGGTGCATATATATAAAACTATATGATGAAGTCTCAAAATTCACTTATTTATTAATTAATTACTTAATTAATTACATTTGTTAACTGGGACAGTCTGATGGGGCTAGGAGCCTGTTTTTAGTGGAGAAAAGCTCCAAAAGACAGTACAATTATATTGTTTTGAATATGAACAGCAGTATTCAGTCTACAGTATTGATTATGAACATTAAAAAAACACTCAATATAGTACAGAATTTAGGATAGGATAAAAATATAGTATATACAAATTTCATATTGCATGTATAACATCACATTCACAAAGTAGTTTTATAATTAGACAAACACAAATAGATGTATAGAATTGTCAGACCCATATAGACCAAAATATAATAAATTTAAAAGCAAGCCACCCTGGTGGTCCACCAATTAAAATTAAATCTTCAGTAAAAGAAAAACATGTTGACCTTAAGTGGCTTCGGTTATTTCATACAATATTAAGATATAAAACAAGTCTTTAATGCAACTATTAGTAGGAAGTTATAAAGCATTTTTTGTGCTACTATATATCGGTCATCTCGATGGCTTGGGTTCCCGGGGGGGGGGGGTGTTGGGGCACCTAGGAAAAGTTTGCCTCAGGGCGCTTCTAACGTAGTTACGCCACTGGTCAGACGCTACATATCTGGCAACTTATCAAATAGTTTATTCTGCTTAAGCAGTAAAACTTTGACAGGAGCAAAGCATGTACATATTTGACTCCCTTGAACTTGTAACGCTATGGTACAGCATGACACTGCAAAAAACTTTTCTTTCAGAAAGATGCTGGGAAGCTGTGCCTGGACTTTTCCAGTAAAAAGTACACCTCATACGGCCAATGCAGGATATGTTACTGACTTGATTGTGTTACTGAAGGAATGGAGCATTATGATTGGATTGCTGATCGTAATATATATCATGTGTTCGAAACAAGAATGCCAAGAAATTTTCGAGAGCTTAGCTCCCAACAATTGAATCTTGGCATCCATATGAAGAACACACAACATTTTTCTGCAGTTAAGAGATCTTAACATAATTCTTTGTTGTGCATGGAGATTTATCTGCTCCATGTACTACTAGTTTGTGAAAAGTAAGATAAAAAAGCAAAACAAAAAAAAAAAAACACTATGTTCTGATGGTTTTGAAAGCTGGTAAAGCAGTGGGGGAGTGGCTGACACCCTTATGTTTTCCCTGTCTAAGGGAAGCAGTTTAATTCAAACTGTTGTGTGCACTTTAGCAGACACCAGGCAGAATAAGAGTTTAAACTAAACCAGTCATGCCCTACTGATGTTTTCTGGTCAGCTCTATCTGCTTTAGTGCAGATTCATTGTTAACAATGAGTAGCAGGGGGCTTAACAATTAGTGTTATTAAGGTCAAGTCTTACACTAGAGTAGTGCTGAATCAGGATGTAATTTAGCAGGTTTTGAGTATAATAATGGTTTTCCATGCACTACATATGTGTTAAGGACACAGGTGCATACTTCATAGGATTATTTTCTGGATGGCATTTTGTGGTGCAGTTCATGAACAGCTTTTTAAAAGCAAACTAGTTCCAGTAGATTTAACTGAAGATTATGACAAGTTAGGAAGAGAACCTATGTGGTAACAGCTCAAGGCAGTCAAATACCTACCCATTATTCATGACTGAACACCTATAGTTTTAACCAAAGAAGATACTAGCTGCCTTGCCGGCACTAGCCAGCTGTGCTCCCAAGATTTACATCCTCTCACCACCAAAGAGAATTCCTGGCTTATAACATCTTGATTCACTGTAAGTGCACTTTTGCCTCTATAGTGACAGCATTCAGCCTATCTGCTTGTCCAGTCCAGCAGTCCAGTCCTGGGTCCACAGCTTCTAATTGCCTGAAAATGCCACATTGTATACCACTTCCAAAGGAATGGCACTTCAACTGCAAATCATCATCCATTTTCTGGTTTAATCTACCTATGTTACCTTTGGCTGCCACATCCAGCCTCTCCCACATATTCTAAAGGTATGATGTTCTTTTTACTCATATATCCCACCGACAGCAGTTCCCCAGTAGTCTCCTTCTTCCAGCTTTACCTATTTCCTATTCCCTCACTGTTTACCATCCCTCTCAACTGTCCAGATTTTCACAGAATGCCTGGATTTTTGCCTCATATTTTTGGTCTGTTCATTATAAAATCTGTGGTTTTCTGGCAAATCACTGAGGATTTAAGTCACTAAATAATGACATACATTTGAGTTTCAGACTTTATAACCTTTAGAAAATGGACATAACACAAATCCTGTTATTTTAGCAACCTTTCTAAGTTAATAAGAACAATATTTAAAGTATGTCCCAATTTTTGGGCCTCTGTACCCACATTATTTTAGGACTTGTCCAGGTTTCTTCCAGTACAAGGTTGAGAGGTATGCTGTTTACTCCACTAACATGTGTTTAACAATGTCTTAAGCCAGTCAGCTGACATGTTGCTAGTGCTGCAATACGTTGATGCTTTCCTGATCTCTCTTAGTAATAATGACACTTTTTTTCTTAGTATCAGTCTGTAACAGGGCAAACTAACTTCATGCCTGGACTACTGAAAAGCAAAGTGTCCATTTTACTGCTGAAACTGGCACCGGCACCAATATTACTATACTGTCCCTACTTCTATACTATAATTATTTTTAGAAAAGCCTGCTCTTGGATGCTGAAACTGGCACCGGCACCAATATTACTATACTGTCCCTACTTCTATACTATAATTATTTTTAGGAAAGCCTGCTCTTGGATGGGAATCATGATAGTGAGTGCTTACTGTACTAAAGTCTTCCACCCCCTCCCAAATAATCTCTGTCATAATCTGAGCTATGTGGATGGTGGTCATCAGCCATAGTTCTGTTGCATATCTTGCATTACATGTAGTAGTCTGATAATTTCTTCCAAGATCCTGGGGGAATTTGTCTGTGCCTCTGTGAAGGCCCTGTATATATGTGCAGATGCTGGCATGCTGACATCAGAGGGAGGGCAGTAAGCATACCTTTTCTGAGAATTTCTACTGATAACCTTGTGTGGTAGTTCACACTTGTGAAGGCTAGAGGAGCCAAGTCTTCAGCTGGAGTAACCACACTACCTTGGTCAACCATGTCCCCATCAACCTGTCCAGTCTCAGATGGGTCAGTGGCATTGATATACCTAGGCATAATGACCATGTCCATATTGTGAAGAGGGGATGTGGGAGCCACAATCTCCATGTCAGACATAGCCTCTATAGCCTCTGCAACCCCAGACTAATACTGTTAATCATTGCCTTCCTCATCAGGGCCTACTGATCCTCTAACATCAGGTGGAAGGGGAAAGTTCTACTGTGCTGCTACCAACTACACCTGTGAATACACCAAGAAAATAGGCCCAACTGTGAATAATCTTAGAGAGTAATACATATAATAGCAAAAACATTTGCCAGTACCATGTTTAGGTAGTTATTGTACCTTAATGACAGATGTCCCTAAACACAAATTGCAGCTGATAGACATATAAGCATACAAAACAAGACAACTTAACAGAAATCGTAAAGTAACTCATTTATATACTTGAATGGTATTCCTGAATCATCACTAAAGGGAAATCCCTGATTGTTCCCCACCACTTCCCCAACACCCAGCATCACACTGTGGCACTCTTGTGAGCTGCCTAGATTCCTTACTGTTGTCAGTAGCTCTTCCATCTTAGTGAGTGGTGATTTGGTAGAAGGCCCATCCCCCATGGCCCTTTGCTCCCATGTCACAGCCTTCACTTTGTTAGTAGCCTTTTTAATCATATCTCTAGCCCTACGTCTAACACTCATGTAGTCATTGTCCTGGCCACCCACAGTATTAACATCACTGACAACCTACTGTCAGACACAGATATCAAAGGACTTTTCTACTAAATGAGGATTTAGGAGCTATGCCACATGGAAATGGAGGGCCTGTACTATGACCTCACTGTCAGCATCTGAGAATGGAGTTTGAATAGCGATGACCCCTTTTTTTCAATTTTGGAGCCATATCCATATTCTGATAGGAAACAATAAAATTATATCAGAACAAACTACACACCTGGGGGAGCTGTTTACAGGCTGACGTCCTTATAGAGAGGGAATATTCGTTATGCAGACATCGGGTATCATTGTACAAATCATTTCTGTGAATATCAGTGCAAGCTCTGTAATATCCCCATATGCATCCCTGCAAAAGGATAAAGCTTATGACTACAGAAATGGAAAAATGTATTTCATGTACATGGAAGAATAAATAGTACTACTAGGAATTTAGAACAGCATAAACATAGAACATTTGCTTAATTAACAATTTAACACACACAGGCTTTTACAATTCAGGCATGTCTGAACATCCTATGGATTTTGACTGACCCACATGAAATAGAAGTAAGAGGTAATTGCAATAACAACAGTTTTGATAGTTAATTTCAAAAACACACAACTTTGACAGGTTAGACAGCAATCTTTGCAAATAGGCTATCAATATATAGCTGTGATGCAGTGGTTTTAGTCATTTCCTATTGCAATATTACCAGTTTACCAATTTTTTTAATGTAATATAGATTAACGCAAGGGCAACATACACTGAATTTGTAGATGAAATATTGAGGTGTAAAGTTGTTTGTCATTAGCAACCTCTTCATTCCTCTTCATTAGTTACAGATTTCTTTTAATGTGGAATTATTCCAATGATTTTACTTCTGTAGAGATTGTGTATCGAGTGATATTGGTGGATGTCATGACAGAAGTCTGGGTTGCCTTTTATGGTTGAACTTTTCTGAAATGGGTAATTTTTGTCATTGGTTTATACTTTGTTTCATTGCTTATTAAAATGTTTAAAACTACAAATTTTAAAACACATTCTAATAAGTGGTGCTGTATTATACAAGGAATATAATTTAATACAATCAGGAAGGTGAATAAAAGAACAAATTCATGTATGCATTGCCCTAAAATGTGTGCAAGGAGTCTATTTTGAAAACGACTCAAAAGTAAACGTAACCCTCCACTGGCCAGATGCATTTTCTATGAGTGTTGGTTTTCATGCCCTTTCAATGACAAAGAAGTTTACTGCATATGCTAAGTCTATCTGTGTGCTGTTCTAGTTTAAGCTACTGTACACAGGGAGGAGAGAGGTTGCTATTCTACTTTCACTGAGTTGTAAGGCTTACTCGTCTACCCAAAGTAAATTAAACTGTTTAGATTAACTTAAGCATCCCTTTGAAAGAAGGCACATGGGCTTGTATTTAATGAGGACATGACTTTTACAGTAAAATGTGTGAAGCAGCAACAGATAAAGCAGGCTTATTAAAAAAAATTCCACTTCAATTGCAGTTTAACAATATTACAAGGTATCTTTTCTTCCTGTTCATTTAAATAATTGAAGGAAATGACTGGAGTGGCTTTCCTGGGAAGTGACCTTCATGTGGGTGTGGCTTATAGGGGTGTTTCAGGAGTATGGTGTGGGTGGGGCTTAAGGGGCGCTGGAGTACTACTTCACCTAGGGCACCATTTCAGCTAAGGCCGGCCCTGTGTGCAATGCCACTAACCTGGAGGTGTGGATATCCTTGCTCAATATGGAAACTCCCCCTCCTTTTGTGTTTCGGTCTGGGTTTTGGGGCCGAAAAGCATGATATGAGGTATAACCTGGTAGTGCTGGGGTGCCCTCTGGAGCCTTGAACCAGGTTTCTGTCACTGCACAGATATCGATGTTCTCCATACTGAGGAGAGCTTCGAGTGCATGCATCTTGAGGTTAAGACTTCTGGCGTTTAGCAGCATTACCCTTAGTTTCTTGTTCCTTGTGCTGTCTATGGAGGTGGGTTTGACTTTTTAGCCTTGCCTAAAAAAGGCACCATGGGGGTGGCAAGAGCCTTTGCCAATATCCAAAAGCCCAGTGGTGACAGGTGCAAGCTTGTCGAGCATGTCATCCCAGGCTGACAGACACTGGATCCCCTTTGAATGACACCAAAATTTTAGACAATTGTTAAAATCGATCATTTTGTCTTTATACTGTGGCATCATTCTAGCTGAGGGTAAGATGCTGCTCAAGGTCAGGGTCATACCGGCCTGGGCTACATGATCGGAGAGCTCCTCTATGTCTCTTTTCATGTAGTCGAGGGAGGTACGTCTCAGGTCATTCACGCCAGCATGTACAATGACTGAGTCATATTTGTATTTGCTTTAGAGTGACCTGAGTGCTTGCGTTATGTGGTGGATCCTAGCGCCCGACAGGCAGCTCACTGTGACCTTCTCTTTATTCAGCCTGGTGAGCGGGACGTCAGTGTGTCTGACAATAGAGTCACCTATTACAAGAGCATCAGGTGTGTTATTCAGCCTTAAGGGCTGTGACTGCTTGGCACACTGACTTTGTGTGCTATGTGTTGTACGTGTTTTGTTTTTGGGGTAGCGCTTGTTTGGATGTCTGCTTTGGAGGTCTCTGTTGCTTAGGTAGATTTTTATTTAGAGCCTCCAAGTATGTTTTTGTGTTTTATGTGTTTGGTTCGCTGTTGTGGTGGGACTATGTGATACTGGAATTGTGTTGTGTGAGGTTACCTTCTCCTCCTGACTGGTTACACCAGTTTTGAGATGAGAGCCCTTTCAAAGGGCCCCTCCCAAAATTGTGCTTGAATTGCTAAAATTTCCCCCCAGTTTGCGACCCATCTTGTGACATAGGGGTTTATATTTAGGCTGGATAGCTTATCTATGATGCCTGAGTGGGGTATTGTGTCAAATGCCTTTGCGAGGTCCAGATAGGCTGTGTGGACTACCTTCCCCTCATCTATGGCCTTGGTGACTGTTTTGAAGAAGTCGACCAGGTTCAAAAGGCAGGATCTGCCCTTAACGAAGCTAAATTGGGTAAGATCTAGTGTCTGTAGGTCCCCAATGTCTTTGTTTATGAGTTCCATGATGATCATCTCCATAGCCTTGCAGACTAGGCTAGTCAGGCTTATGAGGCGATAGTTTCCAGGGTCCGCAGAGGTGCCACCTTTGTGGAGTGGGACCACTGTTGCGGTATGCCATTCTTTGGGCACATATCCTGTCATGAGGCTGAGATTGTACAGCAGTTTTACTTGAGGGATTAGTTCTTCTTGGAGTTCATGTAGGACGCAACCCGGGACGCCATCTGGTCCCATGGAAGCAGTGTTTTTTGCTTTGGAGAGGGCGGACTTCACCTGAGCATCAGAGATGTTTGGGAGGCTGCACTCTGCCGGCATAGATACTTGCTCTTTTGGGGGGGGGTGGAGAAGTTTGCACTGAACCTGTCTGCCAGGATATTGGCGATGTCTGTGGGTTCAGTGTATTTTTTGTCGTTTAAAATCAACTCAGAACAAGTCTGGGAGTTGCATCCCAGGTTCCTAACATAACTGAAAAAAGCCTTATGATTGTCTTTAGTGTCCTGTGCAAATTTTCTCTCGAAGCTGGCCTTCGAGGATTTTATGAGGGATCATAATTTTTTGCTAGTACTGATCAGAGATGCCTTCCCTTTTAGGGATTTTGCTCTATCATGTAGTAGCTTCCTCCTTCTGTTGTACAGTTTATTTATGGCTGGGGTCCACCAGACTGGACGCCTGCCTTTGGATGACTGGGTCTTGATTTTGTTTGGGATAGCATGATCCATGCATTCCTGGAGATGTCCGTAGAATGCGTTTATATAGGATTCTGCAGTTTGGGCTGTAGTTTCCACTGGCTCTGGGGCCTTGAAGGATTCCACTTCGGTTTTGAGAAGTGTGAAGTTCGCTTTTGAGAAGTTTTTCACTGTGGTTTTCTGGGCTGGGGGTGGGGTCGGGATGTGGATATCCAGTGAAATTAATTTATGGTCTGATCTTACCAATGAGGCATATACTTCTGGTATGGAGCATAGAGTCCCCATGTTGGTAATGATCAGGTCTAGTATGTTTTCCCCTCTTGTGGGAGTGGTGACTAGTTGTTCCATAGCATTTCAGTTTATGAATTCCAGGAACCTTTGGGCTAAGGTGCTGGGGCTTGAGTAATGCTCCCAGTCATTGTTTGGGTAGTTGAAGTCGCCCATTATAATGATGTTCAGAGAGATCTTCATGTTCTCCAATGTTTTCAGGAAAGCCGAGTGGGATTCCTGATGTTGAGAGGGTGGTCTGTAGGATGCTATAAACTGAAAAGCAGTCTTGCCCACTGTCAGTTGCACATGGATGGTCTCTGATACTTCGTGCAATGCCACTAACCTGGAGGTGTGGATATCCTTGATAAATATGGAAACTCCCCCTCCTTTTGTGGTTCGGTCGGGTTTTGGGGCCGAAAAGCATGATATGAGGTATAAACTGGTAGTGCTGGGGTGCTCTCTGGAGCCTTGAACCAGGTTTCTGTCACTGCACAGATATCAATGTTCTCCATACTGAGGAGAGCTTCAAGTGCATGCATCTTGAGGTTAAGACTTCTGGCGTTTAGCAGCATTACCCTTAGTTTCTTGTTCCTTGTGCTGCCTATGGAGGTGGGTTTGACTTTTGAGCCCTGCCTAAAAAAGGCACTATGGGGGTGGCAAGAGCCTTTGCCAATATCCAAAAGCACAGGGGTGACAGGTGCAAGCCATCCCTAGTGAAGCAACGTGGCTTGTCGAGCATGTCATCCCAGGCTGACAGACACTGGATCCCCTTTGAATGACACCAAAATTTTAGACAATTGTTAAAATCGACCATTTTGTCTTTATACTGTGGCATCATTCTAGGTGAGGGTAAGATGCTGCTCAAGGTCAGGGTCATACCGGCCTGGGCTACATGATCAGAGAGCTCCTCTATGTCTCTTTTCATGTAGTCGAGGGAGGTACGTCTCAGGTCATTCACGCCAGCATGTATAATGACTGAGTCATATTTGTATTTGCTTTGGAGTGACCTGAGTGCTTGCGTTATGTGGAGGATCCTAGCGCCCGACAGGCAGCTCACTCTGACCTTCTCTTTATTCAGCCTGGTGAGCGGGACGTCAGTGTGTCTGACAATAGAGCCACCTATTACAAGAGTATCAGGTGTGTTATTCAGCCTTAAGGGCTGTGACTGCTTGGCACACTGACTTTGTGTGCTATGTGCTGTACGTGTTTTGTTTTGGGGTAGCGTTTGCTTGGATGTCTGCTTTGGAGGGCTCTGTTGCTTAGGTAGATTTTTATTTAGAGCCTCCGAGTATGTTTTTTTGTTTTTATGTGTTTGGTTCGCTGTTGTGGTGGGACTACGTGATACTGGAATTGTGTTGTGTGAGGTTACCTTCTCCTCCCGACTGGTCAAACCAGTGTTGAGATGAGAGAGCTCAGCCTCCAGTTTGGAAATATGGCTGCATCTCTCACATATATTCAAACCTGTTTGGAGGAGGAGAGGGTTGTCCGTGTACATGAGACAGTTGTAACATTGCCTCAAAATTCCCAGATTCACCAGCTGGACTGGAGAGGAAACCATTGACTGACCTTTGGACTTGCTAGAGTAGTATAGGGAACTGAATTAAAATGGACCAATAGGGGACAAGGTAATCGTAGAGGGTATAAGAGTAAGTAGTGCTTATGGTTTATTAGTGCTAACTTGTAAAATTACTTATTTGGACCAGTGAGGGGCCTTAGAATGAGAATATGGTGTTTACTTTGAGAGATAGAGCAGTTCTAAGGGAAAAAGTGAAGAGCAGACTTCGTGGAGCTAGGAATAGTTTAAACCCAATTAGGCGGCACTGCCTGATGTTGCACTATGCGCAAAAACGTGCAAAACCGCGCAAAAGAGGGTTTTAAGAGAGAGAGATCAAGGAGTTAGGAATTGACCCAAAATGGCCAATAAAACTACAGTTTCAAGGCAGTAACCACTCCCACAGGGGCAGGCAGGCTGCTCAATGTTTATCACTGCCACTGATGAACACAGAGACTTCCCTTTAGCCCAAGCAAACAATGGCCTCCAAGAAACTTACAAACAGTTCAGAACAGCAAATCTGTAACTGAACTTTTTTAAATCTCAGAAAAGTGGGAAAAAAGCAAGATTTTTTTTTTTTTTTTTTTAAGGAAAGCAGAGGTTCACAAGTATCAAGTTAGAACAGTGCAGTAAATGACCCCACACTTGACTGCTAGGCCAGAGACAGATAAAATGCAAGTTTTAAGAAAAAAAACAATTTTAAAAATAAGTACAGGCAGGAAATTCAGTAATCAGCTCTAGATTGTGTTCTAAATACAGTTACCAACACAGAAATCAAGTTTGACAAGCCAGAAAATGCTCAAAAGTAGGCGGCAATGCAGAAAAACTTAACAAATAATCTGAAGCAAAATACTTAAAATCTCAAAAGTGGCTCCTTTCTTCTCTCAGCGTTTTCTCCTCTTGGTGGGTGCTAGACCAACAGCCAACAAGTCTGAAAAGATGCCAAAACCACGAGGCAATCGGGTTTTAAGAGAGGGAGATCAAGGAGTTAGGAATTGACCCAAAATGGCCAATAAAACTACAGTTTCAAGGCAGTAACCACTCCCACAGGGGCAGGCAGGCTGCTCAATGTTTATCACTGCCACTGATGAACACAGAGACTTCCCTTTAGCCCAAGCAAACAATGGCCTCAATGGCCTGTCTATCATAAAAGAGTTATAAACCCATTCCAACTGTTTTTTGTGAGAATAGGAAAGTTTGGCAGAGTTTAGTTGTGTGAGGGAATTTCTTTTATGAGAAACTTTAAGTGTTTGTTGTGTTAGTTAATTAATCTGGCTGGTATTCTGTCCTCTGACTCAACGGATCCTAATTCTGGCTCCTTCCCCCTCTTCAAATCTGGTGGCACTTAAAAGAAAAAAAATAAAACAAAATAAAAATATTCCTCAGCCTAAGTTAGTGATTTTGTCATCACCACTGCTCAGTCCACAGACTCTTTGCCTTTTGCCCCATTCACTGTAGTTTAGCTTTGCCAGCTGCTATGGAACAGGGTTTAGACACATCCTCTGGGTCTGTTCTGGTACCTGGAGCAGGTATGGGAGAACCAAACCTTTAAGGTGTAGGAATAGTCTGGAGCAAGGGACTCCCTGCCAGACATAATACTTTGCCTTCAAATATTTTATCTATTAGTGAATTTCACAAGAAAAAGAAATAGAAGCTTCTTTGTACAGCTAATAATCAGTTTATAACTATGTATAAGGCGGATATGGTTTCCTTTGCAGACAGCTAATTCTGGTGGTTGTGTTTCCATATATGGCTGTATTTCTAATTTGGTTAGAGATCTTTCTATTGTTTCAGAGAATAACAAGGAATCTGATGAGGAAAATGATGATTTCCTAGTAGACACTTAGTTCAGTCAGTTTAATTCTTTGGAAAGTGAACCTAAACTTAACCCCAAACAAGTGTTCACTTTTCCTCTGATGATTGCTAGATTTAGTGATGATTTTGCTTGGGAACAGTCTGGAACTATCCCAGCATTGGGCAGGATATATGACCTTATAGAGTACAAGATGCCCAGTTCTGTGACTATCCCCCTCTCTTACAGCCTTGGAAGATGTTTGTAGAGCTGCTTGCAGGACACTAGTTTCTACTGAGTCTCCTTGGATATGATAGGTCATACTTACCCAGCCATGGTCTCCCCTGCTGCCTGTTTAAATGAAAAGTCCTTGCCTTCATCTAATCCAGTGTTTCCTGATAAAGAGGAAAAAATGGTTAGATATTCAGTGCAAAAGGATATCTTTCTAGTAATTTAACTTTAGAATGTTAAATTATCAAAGCTATAATTGAAAACTTGTTTTTACAATGTGCATATAGTTTGAATGGTTTTGCTGCATCCTCACCTGCAGAGCAAACATCTTATATGCACAAATTGTGTTTCTAATTTGATTCAGGTGTTGAAAATGCTTTAAGAGGTGTGCTTGAATGTGTTGGCAGTCTTGAAGTTGTTTCAAATTTGAGTCAGGTGAAGAAACATGCTTTGAGAGGTGTGCTTGAATGTGCTGGTACATTCTTGAGAAACGCTGCTTCTTCTGATGTATTAAGATGGTATGCTTGTTTTTGTAATCTGAATGTCTTTGATTTTATAAAAGCTGAAGTTTTGAATTGCCATTTGAGCCCTCTGTTACATAGATTCCCAAACATTAGAATGATACAGACAAAGTAATGCATTTGGGTATCTAGGATGTTCTAGGTACCAAAGTTCTCCCCAAGCAAGGCATCTTCCTTCAAGGAGCAGGCCAAACAAATTTGCCAGCCAAACAAAAGTCAGGGATCTAAAATGAAATGGCAGGGGGATAATTCTTCAAAACTAAGCAAGAGGAGATCCTTAAAAAAGAATCAACCACTTGCAAGGCAATGATGTTGCTGAGTCACAGAGCACTCCTACCCCCCCCCCAGCTTTCTTTCTCTTCAGCCTCCTGCAAAGGATCTCGAACAGCCCTGGAGCCTAGCCACAAGTAGTCTCAGACAAATGGTTCTGGGAATAATTTGGAAATTATACACTTGGCAATGGACAGAAAATCCTCCCCTTTTCCAGGGAATTCTTCCACAGCCAACAGACCGTTTTGAGCTGTTTCCTCCAGTGTTCCATCACATGGTATCATAGAACCAGTGCCTATGTTACACAAAGGCAAAGGATATTACTCCAGAATCTTTTGGTACCAAAAAAGGAGCACTCTTGGAGACCCATCCTAGATTTTTCCTTTCAAAACACCTTTGTAAAAATTCTGAAATTTAAAATTCTTACCTTACAGTTGTTCCTAGCATTACTTCCAGACCACTGTTTCATGGTGACTCTCGATCTTAAGGACACTTATCATATTCCTATTGCTCCTGTTTTCAGTAAATTTATCAGATTTGCTGTGTCTGGCTTACATTATCAGTTTTATGCATTACCTTTTGGATTATCTACTGCATTTTGTGTGTTTGCAAAGTGTCTGGCCCCAATGGTTGCCTATTGCAGAACCCTAGGCATCTGCATTTTTTCCTTATTTAGACAACTTGCTGTTATGTGCTTCTTCTGTATCCAGATGCTTGGAGTCCTTAGACAAGGTTGTATCCCTCCTTTCCCAACTGGGCTTTAACTTGAAACTTCAAAAGTCCTCCCAATTAATTGTTTTCCTCAGATGTTTGATAGATGCAATAAAATGGATCCCATTGCTGGCAGAAGACAAAGTTCTGACTTATTAGGGCATTTTCTTGGATTTCTCTCTCTTCTAAATGTGACCTCAACAAGGAATTTTGTCAGAATTCTAGGATTCAAGATATCAGTAATACTCATGATGCCACTGTTCAGACTATACATGAGAAAAATTCAATGGTACTTGAGGAATTGTTGTACCCAAAATGTCCATCCCTTGGATTTCCAGCTACCCGGTACTATGTTTTGTGAAACAGAAACTGCAGTGGCGAAGGGATCAACTGTTTCTGAATCCAGGATTCCCTTTCTGTCTTCAGACTCCAGTGCAATCTCTCCAAATGTTCTTCATATATTGCATGGGGAGCAGTTTCCATGGGAGTTCAAGTGCAAGGCATGTGGGGTCCTTAGGACATGCCAAAGGACATAAATGTAAAATAAATGTTGTTATTGATTCTTGACTTAAATGTTCTTATGGACTCCTGGTCCTTTTCTAGTAGTCACAGACAACACTACCTTATTATGGTATCTGAACAAGCAAGGAGGTTCGAGGATATACCCTTTTTGCCTATTGGCAATTAAGGCCTGGGAGATGGCTCTATAGCATGCTCTGATTCTTCAGACCTCATACATTCTATCAGAGCAAAACACAATGACAGACAGACTAAACAGATGCTGGACAGATCCTCATGAGTGGAAGCTCTGTGTAGAGGTCTTCCAGAGCTTGATACAGATGAGGGGAACACCTCAAGAAGATCTGTTTGCCTCCTTTCAGAGCAGGCAACTGAAAAAATTCTGCTCATGACATCCTTGCAGCCATGCTTGGAAAACAGGTGGTCTGTTATTCCCATGGTTATGCATGCTCCTGTATGCATTTCCACCTTTTCCAATGATTCATAAGATATTTCTAAAGAGTCAGAAAGAATTACCAAATATCATTGTGGTATCCCCCTTTTTGGCCCAGGCAAAGATGGTTCTCCCTTTTAATGGAATTGGCCAAGGACAGTTGCCATAAGCTTCCTCACAGACTGGATCTTCATACACAGCATCAGGAGTGAATAGTACACTCCAACTCATGGCAATTTTATTTTGATACCTCTTAGACACTTGTTCATGAGGATGTGCAGCAGATATTTAAAAAGGCAAGTAAAACTACAACTAGAAAATCTTATGATTACAATGGAAGAGGTTTTCTACATACTGACTAGTCTATAAGAGAGGTCCCACTTTAGTTTTGAAGTATTTGTGAGAGCTGTGTAGAGATACCTTGTTACTTGCTGCTGTCAAAGTGCATCGTGCAGCTGTCTCAGCTTGTCTGTACATAGATCCCCCTCTTTCATCTCTTTTTGTGGTCAAACAGTTTATAAAAGGAGTATTGCACATGAGACCCCCTCAAAATCAAATTCCTCCTCCCTGGGATCTCAGCTTTGTTCTTGAAAAATTGACCTTTCCTCCTTTTGAACTTGCCTCTGAGGCTGATTTATAGTTCATTAATTTGGAAGACTGTTTTACTTATTATTCTGACATCTGCAATGTGAGTCTCTGAGCTACAAGGTCTCATGGTAGACCAACTCTATCTAATTTTTCAGAAGGACTGGGTTGTTTTATGCACTAATCCATCATTCATGCCTAAAGTTGTTTCTGAATTTATCTTGAATTAAGCCACCAATCTCCCAGTGTTCTACCCTGATCCAAAAACCAGGGAAAAAAAAATTCTACATACCTTGGATACGCACAGGCAGCTCAGGTACTACTTTGACAGAACAAAGCCCTTTGGGAATGCTGAACAGCTTTTTTTCTCCTTATGGGGCCTAAGAAAGGTCAACCTGTCTCTAAGCAAACTATTGCATGATGGTTGTCCTCTGCTATTGTTTTCTGTAACTCCACTGATGGTAAATCTCTTCTAGATTCACTCAACTAGAGCATTATACTCTTCAATGGCATACTGGAAAGGGGTGGACTCTGGAAGCATTCTACAGGCAGCAACTTGGTCATGTGCTCTTTCCATCACAAAGCTACAAACTGGATTCCTTTTCAAAGTCCAGAGCAGGCTTTGTTAGGTCCATTCTCCAGTGGCTCATGGATCATTATCCATCTACCTCCCAGGTAGAGTAAGCTTTGTGATTCTAACTGAAATGCCACTGAGGCAGTGGGGATGATGAGCATAGTGCAGTTGTGCAAGTCTTATTTACCTGAAATAGTAGATGTTCAAATTCCTCACTGAATGAGTGGCAGCACCCACCTGCCCACCCCCCAGACAGTGTATAGTCAAGATGAGTTCCCATCTGTTTGATTCAGTTGCTTTTGGATTTTTTTTTTAATGGTATTGTGATTGGCTGTGAATTTACTCTTCCTAGATGATTCTGGCTTCAGGTACTTTCCTTTCTTTGTGGAATTGAAAAAGCCTGAGCACTGACTTCCTGTGACAGGTGAAGGCTTCCCCTCTCATGATATGCTCAGCCAATCAGCCCTCACAGGGAGATAGAAGGGGGCAGAATTCTGAGCTTTTGGAAGCTGGACAGTACTGGGTGACCTTGGCAGATAACCCAAAAGGTCACTGAGGCAGTGAGAAATTCAGACATATACTGTAACAGGTAAGTAAGACTTACACAACTGTACATTCTGTCTTCTTTTGGAGTTGTCTAGGAACATTTATTGCAAGCTTTCTCACAGACTGGATTTACTCACACAAAATCATGAGTGATGAATATATCCCGACCCCAAACAAGTGCAACTGATTACCTGGATGATAAGGTCTTATTGGCTACCTGTTTTCTGAGGATGTGCAGCTAGTATTAAAGGAGACAAGAAAGCCTGCTATTAGAAAATTATATATTGGTAAATGGAAAATATTTTATAGTTGGTGCCAGCAAAAGGACCAGCACCCTTTCAGGCCTAATGTTTCTCTGGTTTTACAGTATTTGTGTGAGTTACTATCTTGTGCCCTGTCCTACTCCTCAATCAAGGTTCCTGTCGGCTATTTCACTATGTCTGCCCATGAATCCCCCTCTTTCAGTACAGTTTCATGTGAAAATGCTTTTGAAAGGGGTTCTGCATAAAAATCCTCTGAGAAACCAGCAGTTCTACCTGGGAATCTTAATTTTGTATTAAAGAACCTAACATGAGCTCATCAGGATGACTTGAATTTCTTAACATGAAAAACAGTGCTACTCTTTTCTCTGACTTCTGAAAAATGGGTATCTGAGTAGCAAGCTCTTCTGGTGGGTCATCTTTATCTTTTTTCCATAGAGATAAGGTTTCTTTGAGAACTAATCCTTCTTTAATGCCTAAAGCATCATCCGAAATTCCTTTAAACCAGTCTACCCATCTCCCTGTCTTCTATCCAGAAGCTAAAAATGAGGAAGACAGGATGCTTCTTACATTGGATGTCCAAAGACAACTTGCCAAATAAAATCTTTCAGAACTTCTGAGCATTTGTTCATTTCTTGTGAAAGTAAGAAGGGATAACCTGTGTCAAATCAGACTTTTTCCAGGCCATTTTACTTTGTTCATCTAACAGGGCCTTGGCATCCTCTATGGCTTTTTGGTAAGGGTTGGAATCTAGAAGTATTCAAGAGGCAGCAACTCGGTCCTTGGTACATACTTTTACAAAGTACTATAAAGTAGATTCCTTCCCTATGACTAGGACAGGCTTTGCTAGGACCATTACCCAGGGGCTCCTTGACTCTTCCCCTTTCACCTCTCAGTTCTTTTAAGTTATGGTACTCTACCCATATAGCTTAGGCTACTGCAGCAGGGATCCTAATGATGGACATAGTACAGCTGTGTAAGTAAACTTACAATAACAGTAGATGTCTGAATGGTCCTGTTAATATTCTGTCAGGGCTTAGCATCCCTATCTCAGTTGACATGAAACCTCTGGAGGTCTTGGCACTCAAACCAGCTTAACTCAAGCTAATGATTTGGGCTTGTGGAATGTGCCCCGAAGCTTTGGAAGTTGACTGGTTGTTATATCATATACAAGATACAACCCACATAACTTAGGCTACTTCAGCAGTGATTATTCAAACATCTACTTTTATGGAAGGTTTACCAACAGAACTGCACTTTCTCCAATATGGTATAGTTGAACATTCAGGAATTATCTAAGTGAATATAATTGCTTGTGTGCTTGTATATTCTATGAATAAACCACTAGATTCTTTTTCAGTTATTAGTGATGTTGAATCTTCACACGTCTGCTCACTCCATGGCTGAACAGTAGTGATACATATAAAATAGAAGTTTGTTGGGTAGTGGGGAAATGGAGCAATATGGCAGGGAGATTTAGAATGTCTTTGTGTTTTTATTAGTAGCATTCCCATTGTAGGTATTCATAGCTTTTAAATATGTAATGATTAATAAAAAAGTATACTAGGTAGGAAGACAGTCTTATTTGTACCTGTTCTGAAATTTAGGAAAGAGACAGATGTGATCACTGGTATGCTTTGTGAATCCAAACATAGGTGTGACTTTGGTTGTAATTCCAGTATGACATCATTATGATAGACTGATTCATTCTAAAGTGTTGAAGAAGAAATTTGAGTTCTGCATGCTAGATAGTAGAAAGGAGTGATGCTTAATGGAGGATTAATGAGATGTTGGTGAAGAGATAAGTACAGGGAGGAATGTAGCAACTTATGGAGAGAAAATCTCATTAAAGACTGTTGTTCCATTTGTCTTTTTTGTATAAATTGCTGTTAATAAATTTATTATTTTTGACAAAATTCTTCGCTAAGCCAAAGATGATAATAACAATAATGTAATGATTCTGACTTATGAAAAAGTACTACTGAGAGCCAGAGAGATACAAAATTAAAATGTTTTTGTATTATTTTTAGCAACTTTGAAATAATTGGAGGAAAAGCTACTAAAAGGATAATGTTTTGAATGGAAGCAATTTTTGAATAAATAGCTGACTGTTGTTTCAAAATGTCTTACAGATGTTATGTTGATATATGAGTAAGATAGATAGGCAGCTGATGCACACTTGTATCATTGCATTAATAAGTGTTTTTTTAACAAGAAACATCTTCATTGAATTATCACTAATGACATACCCAGTCATACATTTATATAAATGAAAACAAACCATATTGACATATTTTCAGTTGCAAACATTATATATTAGATATGATCCACTATAAGGTCATCGCCATTCAAGCATTACATAGCTCATTCAATTTCTGCCTTTCCTTAAACCTCATTCTTCCTCCAAAGCATTATTCTACATGTATTATTCACACAATTCCCATTTCTCTGTGTAATTTGCTCATACCCTTTTCTAAAGATCCTTCTTCCAGTTGTTTTATCTCTATTACTGTATTCACTACTTCTAAAGCCTTTGATTTCCATTTGCTAGTAGTTGCTTTTTTGGCAGCTACCAGAATTAAACTCAGCAAGGCCTTACTTTATCTAAGCAATTTCAATTCTGTATCACAGCTCAAAAAATAATTTCCTTAGTTACACCTATTTCCTCACCCAGTATTTTTGTCAGAGTAGTCCGCAGGGAATTTTTAAAGTCTGCCAAATCATTACACTCCCAAAATTATGTTCCCAATTACCTATTGCTTCCCCATCACACCTTCAATGTTTGCAATCTAACTGAAGAAGAATTCTTTTGAGTATGCTTGTGGTATAAAAATACCCATGCAAACACTTCCAAACAAAAATGCTAAAATTTCTAGAATCTTTTGCATATTTGGGAGCCCTACATATATCCCTTATTGTTTCTTTATTAATTGCTTATCCAGTCTCTCTTCCCAATCATTTCTAACCTGATCTGATTGATTCCTATAGTTATCATGCAATATGTTTTGTGCCCTGCTAATTATCTCTTATTACCAGCAGATTCTGTTCTAGATTCTACTAAAAACTCTACCAGTACTGGTCTTTCACTTAGGATCCTCCATTCCTTTCTCTTTGCATATAGTCTATAACAATCATTGGCAGGGAAGGGAATCTCTAGGCTGCAGTCTGAATGTATTCTTGTCCACTTTCCATTCTATTACTTTTCCCTATTTGCTCTCAGTACCTTGGTTCATTTTCCAGTTTTCTCCAGTAAATTCCAGATCCCTCTTGCCAATTCTCTGTACCCCAGTTGCAGTTATCCCTGTTGGCAGAATCTCTTTTGTCCTTTCTTATGTTGGCTTAGGTCTTAGAAGGCTTTCTATTTCTTTATGAATATAATATTCTGTATGGTTATTGTTATTCTCCTTAAGGATCTGCAACCAAAATCTCAGTCTCTCCTTATTTCTCAAGCTTCCCCCATTTCATCATTATCCTTTTCCACTTTGAGTTATGCTTGTGCTTTGTATAGGAGCCTTAACTGTGTAGCTCAAATACCCCATTCAGTTCTTGTAATCCCAAACCACCTTGTTCTATTGGAAGGATCAACATATCCCACTTGACCTTTGCCCTCTTCCCCTCCCAGATAAAACCCTTCAATTCTTTATTAATTGGTATCCACAACATCTCCTCTGGTGGATAAAAATATGCCTGACCTGTGTATAAAACTAAAGTGACTAAAAACATTTTCACTGATTTTATCTTGCTATCCATATCCATAATACAGAGCTTCCAGTTTCTCAGTGTTTGTATTATCTTTTTAGTCTCTTCCCACATATCATTAACTGCCATAGCAAAATACTTTTAAACCCATACTCCTAAGTACTTCATTTTATCATGTCCCCATAAATATGGGTATTTCTGAACTAATTTGTGTGACAGTACAAAGTTTATAGCTATTGCCTTTGTTTTATCTTCATTAATTATGTATCCTGGAAAGGCTTGAAACTGTCTCTGAATGTTCCACAACAATGAGATGTCCTTTTCTGGTTTTATCAGGTACAAAATAATATCATCTGCAAATGAGGCCAAGTTTTCATGATTACCATACCAATTTTATCCTTGAATATCTTAGTCAGTTATTTTCTTTGCCTATGGTTCTAAATATAATGCAAATAACAAAGGGGAATGATGATAGCCCTGCCTGGTTCCTCTGTTCAAACAGATCTTATCAGAGAAGAACTCTCACTTTTTTGCCTCTGATCCCTCATATATCCTCCTAATTAACCGTATTGTTATGTTAGGGAATGCAAATTCTTCCATTGCTCTACTCATAAAAAAATAATCTTACTCTTTTAAATGTTTTCTCTGGATCAAGACCCACCAATAGCAGTGGTATTTTCTTACATTCTCCTTCATTCTAGATCATAATTGTTCTAGTAATTTTGTCAGATGTTTGCCTCCCCTCAACAAAACTACATTGATCCATACTGATCAATTTTGGCATCACATGTGCCATTATTTTAACCATTATAGATGTAAACAGTTTATAATCATGGTTTAGAATCAAAATGGGCCTATATAAAGCTGGATTTAATGAGCCTTAACCATCTTTAGGTATTACAGCCACCACAACTTTCTTCTAGGATGCTGGTGCTTTTCCTTCTTTTAAAATACTGTTAAACAAAACCTTTCAAATCCTTATCACTTTCTTCCCCCATATCTTCCAAACTTCCACAGTAATACCATCCATTCCTGAATACTCTTCTGTAAATTGTTTATACATCACAATTTTTCTCATCGCTTACTGTCCTAACTGTTAATAATTGAGCCTCATCTGCCTTTAGCTTTAGCATATTTTATTCTGCCATAAACATTTCCATGTACACTTTTTCTTGATTTTTACATTTCTCTGCTTTATATAGATTTTCGTAAAATTTCTGACATCCATTTAATACCTCTACAGGATCTCTGGTTATTTTTATTACTATGGACTCCCTAATCTTGTCTGCAGCCCTTTATGCCTTCTGTTGCCTGAGCTATTATGCTAAAGGTTTTGGGATCTGGAGTTGTTATAAAAAAACAGTTGCTTAACAGCAATCTTTCTAAACTCAAACATGTTATCCATGTAGCCCCTTATTTTCTATTTAGCATTCTGCAGTTGTGTCTCTTCTTGGTCTATTAGATTCTCCCTGTTCTGCAATACTTTTACCTTCCTCAATCCCTCTAAATAATTCTTGTTTCTTCTTAACCATATCTCTTTTCTTTTATTCCTACCAAATTTTAATACCCCACTTTATTCCAATTTCTAGCTATATTTTCCTGAAGAAATTTCTGTCTTCTGTAATAACTCTGAATAATTTTCACTACCCATTCCTTAAATTCCTCTCTGATTAACAGATAGGCAGGAAAGCACCAGTGTTTCATTTTTATTACAAGTTATTTTAGCAAACTGGATAAATTGTACAAATTGATGATGAAATTTAAAACGCTCATTATAGAGAATGAATACCTAGCTGAATGCATCAATAGGAAAGTGGTCCCTAAGGGACTAAGGGTATGCAAGTACCCTAATAATGTTGTAGCAGGTTCAGTTTTCCATCAGGAACTGTTGAATGTATTCAATCAATGTGGTCTTGACATTTTAAAATTAATTATCAATGAAAATAATAGAGTGCAGGATTTGTTAAAAATAGAGATAGAAACGCTAGATGTATGTGTAAAGGAAGATCTTATTTTTGAAATTAAAGATGAAAGAGATAAGTATTACAAAGTAAAAGAAGATATTGATTGGAAATGCAGCGATATTATTGAAAGAAAAATAAGTAAATTAAAGAGAGATATAAGAGAATATGAGAACAATACCAATTATCCCAAACCACCTTACAAGAAAAATGATCGTTATAAATACCAGGTAGACCCACCTTCTGGATATAATGAGGAGGGTAGGAATGCAAGGGTATATACAGAATATGATACTGAATTTCCACCATTAAGAAGAGATGTTTCAAATTCATATGGAAATCAGGATGAGTATCAAAATTTTCAGAAAAGGGGGGGGAGGGGGAGGGGGAGGTATTAGGTTTAATGCACCTAACCCCTGACCTGGACAGAATTCAGAATGCCATACAGGTCAATGGCATTAGACATACATTTGACAACTTTACCATTTATAACTTTAGTAACGTTACTCCTAAAAAACAACACTTTCACTTGTTGAGTAAAGGGTTTAAATTTATTCCCTCTGTGAAAGGTGAAATGGTGAGCACCATTATAGATGTGAAATTATTCCTTAGAAAAATCAATCTTGACATTTTATTCTCCTCCAACACTTCTAATATTAGGACAAATTTACCTCCTCAGGACTCAAAACTGGTCCGCAGAAGTATATACAATCCACCCTTACACCCCCAAGTCAAACATTTTGAAATTATGTTGGAAAATGAAATTAGACAACTTTATGATGAAAGGGTCACTGAATTTAATCTTTCTAAACAAGAAAATGAAATATTGTATGAATTAAAGAATAACAGTGACATGAGAATAATGAAACCGGACAAGGGGGGTGGAATTGTCTTCATGGACAATATAATATATGAAGGGAAAATGAACTTTATATTAAAAGATACAGCTAAATATACATCTGTCTCACTAAATGAAATGAATTTGGCATATTACAAAATTGATAGTTTATTAAATAATATGTTATACGAGGGATCAATTGATAGAAAGACTTTTGAATTTTTGTATGTGGAAAAACCAAGAATACCAATAATATTCGGAATACCTAAGGTCCACAAAAATATGGAAGACCCACCCTTGAGACCTATTGTCTCAGCGGAAGGGTCCAAAACACTTCCATTAGCAAAATATGTGGACAATAAGGTAAAACATATAAGTGTTGAAAACCAATATACATTGAAAGATTCATGGGACCTATTAAGATGTATTGGTCCAGATTTATTTGACGAAAATTTATTATTTATTACTGTAGACGTAGTGGATCTTTTTACATGTATACCACACAAGGAAGGTTTAATCATGTTCGAGGAAATGGTTTACAGGGATACCAAATTGACACACACTGAAAAAAGTATCACTACCGGTTTGGTGGACATGGTCTTGAAATATAATTTTTTCACATTTCATGGCGAATATTATCAACAAGTTCAAGGCATAGCAATGGGCGCAGCTTGTGCGCCCACTTATGCCGATATAGTCCTAGCCAAATGGGAGGAAGACTTTATAATTAACTCTAAATACAAGGAATGTTGGACATTGTATCGTCGTTTTTTGGACGACATAGTCATTTTTTGGATTGCAGGAATAGACAGATTCAGTGAATTTTTTGATTACATAAATAATTCTACCAACTTTCTGAAATTCACATATACTCTTTCAAGAGAGAAGTTACAATACCTGGATGTTGAGGTATACAAGACAGATTTAGATTTTGAAACCAAAATCTTTAGGAAAGAAACATTTTGTAACTCTTTTCTTCACTTCACTAGCGCACACCCCTCACATTGTAAGAAAAACATTGTCAAGGGGCAGTTTGTGAGGGGTAGTAGAATGACCAGCGCTAGTGGAGATTTTTTACAGAATGTAATTTACTTAGTAGGATGTTTGAGGAAAGGGGCTATCCCAGGGATTTTGTGATGAAATTCAGAACAGAGGTAGAACTAGGCAGAGATACTAAATTTCAGCCGATAAAGGGTCAAAAATCTGTCAATACTTTTATAAATAATACTATTTCCAATATAGGAATTGAATCAAATTATGAACAGGCTTTAACTATGGAATATAATATGTCTAATATTAGATTAAGTGAGATATTTTGAAATGAATGGGTTAAATTCTCTGGTCTATCTGACATAATCAGTATAAACAAGTTGGTACCTAAAATTGTATACAGAAATTCTAGGAATATAAAAAATATTTTAGAATCTCATGGTAAACATACCAAGATTGGTTATGGGATAGATGGACAAAAAAGGAAAGGGAGTTTTAAGTGTGGTCACTGTAACCAATGTGAATACATGGTCAATGCCAGTGAAGTAACTATCCCCAGTAGAAACAAAACTATAAAAAGTAATGGTTACTATAATTGTGGGACAAAAGGAGTAATATATATAGTTTTATGCAATAAATGTAGTTCATTTTATGTAGGGAAGACCGAATGAGTCCTGAGGAGAAGAATATATGAACATTATTATGAAATTTCTTAGGCTAAGGACACCAATGCACTATATAGGCATACAAAAGAATGTGAAGAGGGTAAATTTAATTTTTTGTTATTGAACAGGTGAAAAGGGATTTAAGAGGAGGTTTATGGGAGGAAAGGGTGGGGTATAGAGAACTATGGTGGCAAATTCAACTTAATGCCACAAAAAAACATGGATTAAATGATAGTATTTCTATAACCCCAGTACTCAAATTAAGAGCTGCAGATATTTAAGAAAAATATTTTCAGCTTGTAATATTTTTAATGGTCAATAGATGGCAGTGTTTGCTTATATGAAGAAAGGACCATAATTGTTTCAAACACTATCAATTCATTTACTTATGTTTTTAAATGGGATTTTATATTTAAACAATATTTATAAGAATGAAATATATATCAGTTTTGGTACTTATGAAACATTTTAATATATTTATTTTAGCAATTTAATAATAATAAAGTACATTGATTTCATAAATGAATCTGATTGTATTTAACTTTCAATATTCATGAGTGTCAGTATTGTGATTGGCTACTTTTTGATGCTTTTTGACTGATAGGATATTATTTGAAAATGTCTTACTATTTAATGGCCTAATTAATTAATTGAATTACTATCTGATGAAGTCATTTCTGGTAAAGACGAAAACGCAATTTGTTTGCTAAGAGCGTTTATGTGTTTTACTCAACAACGTGTTTTATTTGACATCTGGTTTTCAATAAACAGTTAAACCTTTGCTGGTGAGTTCCTGCTTTCACCTTGGATGCTTTTGGACTTTTTTCTTGGTTCGTTTGGACTGTTTTTGGATTGTTTTTCATTTTTATTTCATTACCCTGCATTTTTATTTTAGTTATTGGCATGTGATCTAAAATATTGTATGCATATTGAAACTTTAAACTAAGTGACATGTTCCTGTGAATTATAATTTCTTTCTAGCCCAGCCCAGTGTTTGTCCCTTGGGGAATAATATGTAAATTTTCTCTGAGCTCCTATTACTGATTTCACATTTTCCATACTAAATATTTTCATAAATTTCTTCAAACATCTATTCTCTTTTATATTTTCCCTTCTAGGTCCCCAGATGCATCCTCACTGTTGCAAATCAAATTCCAGTCCCTAGCAGTAAGTAATATTCCCTGCTGAAAGCTGATTACTCTTTCTTTCTAATTTCTTCCAGAATTTTCTTAAGCTCCATTGTAGCAGTTTTAGGTGCAATATAAGTACATGGCAACATAATACTCCTCCCTTGAAGTAGCCCTTTACTACTACAAATCTAGCATTATTATCTCTTTTTCCTCTTCTGTCACTATTGGAGCTCCTCTAGCAATTAATATAAGTACTCCCATTTTCCTTTGTCCCAGATATTCTGCTGAATAACCATCCTGAATTCCTTTCTTTATCAAATTCACATGCTCTTTTTCTTTCCAAATATGTCTCCTGTAGCATAGCTACTTACACTTTTCTTAATATAGTTCATTACTCCTCCTTTTATGTAGATACCTATGAGACCATTCACATTCAAATGTAATATGGAAAGTGTTACCATTATGATAAGAATTCATTATTCCCACCTATTATGTATAACAGCTTTTTTAAATGTCTAGTTTCATCTTTTGTGTTACATGCATATACTAATGTATGGCAGGCTAATATTTTATACAGCTGTTTCTTGTGATATCCATTTGAACCTATGTCACATCTTACAAGACTTTTTTTAATGAAAACCATCAAAGAAAATAACAAACACACCCCAGGACACTCCCATAATCTATTAACTTAATAAAAATAAATAAGACATTGTACATCTTCAAATAATGAAGTTTAACCCTCCTAAAGGGACACTTGTCCAAGACTCACACCTAAACTCACAACTTTAATTAACCTGCAATAAAGTTTATACATGCTAAGATGCATGATACAGTCTATTCTTCTTCTTACACTGTCTGTTTTGTCTTATCTTTATTCCTCTCCCAGATGTAGAAAACAACTTGAATGCTTTCAGAAAACATTATTTTTTAGCCATTGAAAGAAAACAGTATTCTGTTTTTATTGCCTCTTATCAGATTGTCTCCATAGAAACATGAGAACCAGATACTCAGTTGCTTTTAGCTAGAAGCTTCTCTTGTTGCACCATGAACATTTATTTGCTAAAGGAAAACTTTTCATTACATTAAATGTTCTTTTATTTGCTTGCTTCCTTCTACTTAAAACGTGTTATTAGATCAAGCCAATGGCTACAATCTGCACATTCCCCTATGCAATAGTAAGAAAAAACATATCAGTGTTACTTACATCATGCTCTGTAAACTTTTACAATGTGTGTCTCATATCAACAACTTAAAATTGCACCATATTATCTTAAATATGCTTTTGCCTAGGATTTCTTCTCTTCTTACATTGCAGTGGCTACATTTCTTAAAACTAAACAAGAAGAAAGAAAGAAAGTGGCATCTGTTTACTTTAGTATCCCTATGATACATAAAAATAGCAGAAAATGCTTATGAATAACATGCTGCATATGCCATGTTTTGTAAAAATACTAAGAGAAAAAATTATTTTATATACAGCTACCTGTTTCCTTCCTCCCCCATCTCCTTAATGTTCTTTCAAACATTAATGACACGAGGTAGGTCTTTTTCTCCAACACTTCATGTTCTGACATATTTCACAAATGTGATTGATGCTTTGTAATCCCACATTTATTCATTCATTTCTGAGTTGATGGTTTTCTTCCTGTTTGATTTTCATCTCCCAACTCCAGTCTCTGGTTCATTTCCAACATACTCCTGGTTCTTCTAGTCAACTCATGTTCTTTTCTCTGTCTTTCAAGCTTTTTCCTTTGCAACACTGGAAAAGGTTTCACTGGCATAGTCTCTCTATGAGCTTTATTATCAGAATAATAATAAGCAGAGTCTTCTTCTGTTAGATAGCTCACTTTTGTTGGACAAAGTTTTTTATTTCCTCCTTAGCATGTTTTGCATCAAAAATAACTTTGATTCTCCACAAAGAAATATTCTGAAGATAGGTGAATTCAGCAGCTTGAATCTCACACCTGCCCCTTGGCATTCCCTGATTGGTGGAATACTCCTCTTCTGCTTAATGTGAAGTAAGTAATAATTTTCCACAAACACTCTACTGTTTTCAATTTTTAGTACTTTGTCCTTTTGTCACAGTTTTGTCATAATCAACTCTTTCTTTTGGTAGGATTGCATCTTTGCCATTAGAGGTCTGGACGGCTTTCTTGTGGTCAGGTTTGGAACATATTGTACACATGATGTGCCCTTGCAGTTAACAATTTCTGATGTGGAATACCAGTCCAGTTGCTTAATTGTGCTTTCATAAAATTAATACAGTCTGTCCTTTCCAGTTTTTCTGGTATAGCAGAAAATCTCAGATTTTTCCTATATGTCTGTCCTTTAATTCTAGCATTTTTGAAACATCTGTTCTTGAGTAGTCTCATAATCAGCCAGCCTTTCTTCATTTCTGCCTCTGATTTTTGCAGTTTTATAAACTCATCTGAATATCTTTTTAAAGCTTCTTCCATTTTTTTTCCAGCCTTTTGTTATTTGAATTAATATACTCATTCAGTGTTTTGTTTATTTTACTCAGCTCTGGGTACACTTCACTTATTATTTCTTTTAGATTACTGGAAGTCATGTCTTGCAACAAAGCTGAAGCTTGAACTGTTTTTTTGCTGAACAGCTGCAGGTTTCTTTTAAGCCAGTGTTTTTCTACACAATTTCTATGACAGATTTTCTTTCAGGATCTCTAAATTTCTTTTTTGCTGGCAGGCAGGCAGTGCACGTAGTATCTAGTAACTGAAATTTGCCCCAAAAGACAAGTACATTGGCTCTCTTTAGTGAGTTTTGTTTTCACACTGGAAGAGCTAAAATTAAGTTGTTACTCAGTGTATAGCCATTTTGGAAGATTGCATTAAAAATGTTGACCTCATAGCTGGTGTATGAAAAGGAAATAGGAATTTTTATTTTCGATGGAGGTCTGAAGGTCTTTGCCTTCCTTTCCTAAAGAGTGAAGTCTGCCTTGTTTTCAGTGTTTTTACTGTTATCTTTAGTGAATTAAAATATTCTCACTTGCCAGTACCATACATGTCTTCTACAGAATGGTAGGCTTCCCTGAGATAGTTGTTGCAGTAGATTGTACACATGTAGCTATCATGGCTTATCCTTGACCACAGATGAATGACAATGGGAAAGAGTTATCATTTCATCAACTGCCAGGTAATGTGTGATGCACATAGTTGTGTCAGCAATGTATCAGCCAAGCATCCTGGCAATATCTGTGATTCCCACATATGGCACTCAGGTTCTGTGTATCATCATTCTTACAGCATATGATACTCTATGGTTATCTAATAGCCAAGTTCTCCCTAAATAACTTTGTTTTGCCATAGCTGTTTATCTTGGTAGTGATAAGGTTTAATGACTAACCACCTTATTTTTATGTGTCCCCTCTCCGTTATGTTTTTCAAGTGATGTAGGCCACTCACTAGAATCTTGGCTAATGACACCAGTCCATAACCTACAGGGAGCTGCAGAACACCACCCTTTCCCAGATGTGAACAGTCATTGTGTGAGTGTTAGGCCTGCTGAAGTCACATTACCCTTGCCTGAACAAAACTGGGGTCCTCTTCAGCATGACATGTTTGTTGTATGCAGAATGTTTATGATTTGTTGCATTCTGTATAACATGATTTTGTATCAGTTTGGTGTGGAACTGCCACAGCCAGTGAGGGATGGTGGTAGTGCAGCTCCCTCTATCTTTTGGCCCATCAGAGGTAATGGCTGTGGTGACCAACTGAGGGCAGCAGGACAACATCCCCTTAGACAAGTTTGTGCCTTGTACATGATAGCACAGGCAAAGCAATGGCATCTAGTCCTCAACTATGGGCCATGATATTCAGTAGATGACTTTTTTAAAGTTACAAAGGTAAAATATGTTGCACACAGTGGCCTCTGTGTATCAGATAGTCTTATACACACACACACACACACACACACACACACACACACACACACACACACACACACACACACAGTACAGAAATGTAATGGCTGTAATCATTTGCACAGTGGTTAATGGATGGAGGCACAAGTGCTAGACAGAGGTGTTGCTAGCTATTCATAGGATCATAGGAGGTTACTAAGCTAATGGCCCTGGGGCCCTTACAAGCCTAGTCAAGAGTTTATCCCCAAAAGTAAACCTCAGTCAGCACCTGTCGCCCCTGTCAGTGAGGAATACAGGTGGAACCCCTGGGACAAATTTGTGATTTCCCATCCACTCATCAAAGTTGCGCTTGAAGAGGATCAGCGAGGTGCCCTGTTTGACGTGTAAGGGAAGTCTATTCCAAAGACAGGGCAGCCTCTGGTAGACAAATCTGTCTAACCAACAGGTTTTGTTGATGTAGCATATTAGATTCAGGCCTTTGGAGTGGGTAATGTGTGAGGAGTTAGACTTACGGATATGGAGCATCTCTAGTAGGGCAGGGTCCAAGACTGCCTTGTAGATGAGACACAGATCACCCCTGAGTAATCTGTACGATACATAGTAGAGTGATAGTGATTTGAGCCTGTCCGCATAAGACAGGTATTGGAGGCCATGGATTCTCTTTGTGAGATATTTCTGTGGTCTTTCCACTTGGTGCAGGTGTTTGCAGAGGTACATACTGAACAGGGCATTATAGTCGATTATTGACCTAATGAGGAAGGAGTACAGAGAGGTAATAACCTCCTTTTTTCTGGATGTAATCCCTTTACTTATGAGGTGAACCAAGTAAAAGGCTTTTTTGACCACTGCCGCTACATGATGGTCTATTCTGGCACCTGGTGCTGTCTGCTATTCTGGCTCCTCTTCAACTTTAAATTGAGGAGCAAAAAAAAAAAAAAAACAAAGGCACTTCTGTCTTTTAAACTGTAGTAAACTGCTTGCTACATTTGTAATGAGCAGATACTACAGTTAATGCCACACACAAAGTGTGAATGAGCTTCAATTTTGACTAAAAATGTAATGTTGGCTTTCATTTCTGAAAGATGGTAGTGCATTTAAGACTGATTGGCATGAGCAGGACACACCTGCTAACACTTTACACCCAGGGCAGCTGGCCCTTAGCCACACCCTAGCTATTGCTTTTGGTGCTAGACATATCAACAGGAGTATGGAGTTTAAAAGTGGGGAGGATTCTAAAACAGAACATTATAGTCTTTCTCTGTAATTACTGGCTTAAGAAGTAATGATGTGATGATATACTGAAAGTGTTATTGATATTGTTGTTGTTAAAAACTGATTTTAAGGACATATTTTCCGACCTATTTTCTGCACTTAATGTTATGTTTTTCTTAATAAACCTTGTAGATCAGTGCAAATTGTTGCTGAGTGCATTGTCTTCTGCCACTTTGTGGGGTTGGTCTTGGAATACAATGTGTTTCCACAAGTGAAACTGGGTGTATGTGTGTGTCACATTGGTATTGTGCCATACACAATGTCCCCTAATGATAATCTTAGGGACAATACCGTAGATCTGTAACAGGTGCTGCCATTTTAGCCTAATACTTTGTTGATATGTTGATAAGATCTACTAGATCTGGGTGATGCCCTTGACAGTGTTTCAGCAATGCTGTATGACCTTGACCTTGACAGAGAGGTCCTACCATAGGATGTGGAAGTCCTACAACACCTAACAGGCTAAGGTGAAGAGGGATCCACATCAATGGATGCGGTATTCTCTGCAGTCATCATGCATGTAGACCTACACTTAGATATGTTCACCACTGTTGGCAATGTGTGTCTGTTAAATCATCAGTAGTTGTGGAATGAGGCTGAGAAGGATGTCATTTGAGTAACCATTTGAGTAACCATGCTGGATGTGGCCCCCACCATTCCTGTGTACTTGTGAATTTTAAAAGGACACAAGAGATGTTGAGTAAAAAACTTTATGAAAACGCAAAGCTTTCGGGAAGAACCCTTTCTCAATACTGACTCTCAGTGGGAGTAATCTGTACCTAAACAATGTCATAACACATCTGTTGCTGTGAGGACATGGCCTTACATGACTTCATAGCCAAATATGATTGATGTCTACCTCTCACTCCTGTGAACAAGCTGTACAGTTGGTAATTGAACCTCTGACATTGTCACATCTTCCTCCAGAGGTTCAACATGTCTACCAGAAAGAGGTGTTAAGCTACAACAGGATTCCACACATTTTAGTAATGGGATTTCCCCATGATTCACTGAGTGCAAGTATATGTCACCAGTTGCGGAGTTATCAACCTGTTTTGGGGAGGAGGCCCTGCCAGTACACTTTGCCACTGTGTACCATTGGTCTCAGACTGTTTCATGAGTATGATAATAAAATGGTATCTTCATCAACAGCCATCCTGCTGTCAAAGTCAGCCTTCTGTGGTGCACATTGGTGTTTGTTCTGGTGCTGTAACTGTGAGCAAATAATAAAGTCCTTTAATATAGTATGCCTAATTATTCACTTGTCATTAAATCCCTGTGCAGTTATTAGTATAGGTGAGAATGAAACAAATCCATTTGTATCATGTGGTGTATCTGCCTGTAGTGCTATTTATGTCAGTGCTAAAGTACCTGATGGAGAAATACTTCAAAACTGATATGTAGTCATTAATGATGTTAATGAATAAATGCCGTATTAAGGCAAATTGAATGGCAGTTCTGATCTTCTGTATCATCTTTGTGTGTGTATGATGAAGCATACCAAGCTGCAGATATCCATGGTTCCTTGAGTACTAAAAAGCCTTCATTCTATGCAGTATAGTCATCGCATAGTGATAGCAGATGCTCATCATCAGATGTCAGACTTTGAATAGCTGAAGGCCTACTGTCCACAGTTTTAAGAGCAACTGCATTCTGCCTTGCTTTACTGCTGGCACCAGACATCTTCTTACGCGATTCCAGTCTACAGTTTCTTTCCTGTATGGTGTTTATGTCTGACAGTACTTAGTTCCACATCTTAGCTTGCTCTGCCATTTTAAAATGATTTTTCATATGTTTTAAGGGCATCCATATGGGTATGGTTCTTTTCAATAGTGATTAGTGAAGTTATATGTCCTGTGCCTTGTCCCCCAATGCTGCAATATATTGTCCCTAGTAATAACAAATTCAGTTTTTTAAGGCATCC
>NC_056743.1:652993813-653041843 GCF_019279795.1 Protopterus annectens
TGCAGAAGGCTGTGGGTTCCACTCCCACAGTATGTAGATGGATTGCTGATACTATTTTTTATCTGGTCATACCTTTCAACCTCTTAAAGTAAGAAATCTGGACAAAGCCGCAAATAATGGGGGGACAAAGGTCCAAAAATAAGGCAATTTTTAGATATTGCTGTTATAAACTTAGTTGATAGAATAACACGTTTTACAACATTAGCATGAATTTTCTGAAGGGTATGAAGTCAGAAACTCAAATGTTTGCCATTATTTTCTGACTTCAGTCTTTAATGAGTTGCAAATAATTTTCCAGAAAACCACAATTTCATTAAAACTGGACCAAAAATATCAGGCAAAAATCTGGACATTCTGCAAAAATCTGTACAGTTGAGAGGTATGTAATCTGGTTCGATTATATGTTTGATTATCCAAACATTCTGATTATCCAAACTACCCCAGCTCCCAATTAGTGTAGATAATCAACTTTGTACTGTACATAAGACATGAACTGAAATACCTTTGCCACTCCTTTAAAATCACATATGCATATTTAAATATCGATTATAATTTTTTAACAAGTTTGTCAACTTTTGTGGTCCTAGATGTGGATTGGTTCTATTGGTAAGTAGGAACGCAATCAGAGACCACTTCGTAAAATAAACTGGTATTTAATAAATCCAAGCGAAATGTTAGCGCTTTCGGCTAAAACAATATTTAGCCTTCATCAGACAAACAGCGGAATATTCAATATCAGAGCTTAAAATAATGTAATAAAACCAATCGGAAAAAAGTGCATTCATCTATTAAGTATTGCCATAGTTACCTTAAAACGGAATTGCACATAACTGATGTAGAACATTAAATAATGTTACTTAAATTAAAATACTAAAAAAGTAGTGCAACTTGAGGATGTTAAATCTCACATGTCAAGAAATAACAAATAAAAAATGAGAAATACATAGAATGCTCATCACTTATTGTTTGTTTGTGAACAAATTGATTGCAAAACATTTAAAATGTAAACTGGTTTTTGAACGTAGCATTACCATTCGTGTTCTTCCAGAAATAGTTGAACCTTTATAAAGTTAAATTCCCCATTGTGCCAAAAAGTGTTGGCATTACCAGAAGGACAGTGGAAAAAAGGAATATAATAATAAATGAACGTGTATGCTCGCTTACATGTACTTATTTTAATTGCATTATCTATTATAAGATAACCACTTGAGCACACATTTTATAGAGAGATTGTCATTAATTCCTGGTGCAAGGTGCGCCCTAGTTCGAATCTGCCACATAAGTTCGTCAATTTCTAATCTTACACTAGGTACCAGGACGATATTTTCTGTATTTGAAAGGGTGAGAAAGAACTAATCCCTTTATTTATTGAAAGAATGTCCAACATGACTGATTTTTTACAGTTTACTTTCAACGTAGCAGACATGGAGATAAACTATCTTGACATACTTCTTACAAAAGACATTAATAACCAAAGATTTAAAAGTACCATTTACAGAAAACCTACGTATTCCAATAGTTTGTTACACTTCTCTAGCAGCCACCCTTACTACCAAAAAAGATCTGTCATAAAGGGCCAGTTGGTAAGGGCAGCACGCATGGTAACAGATGACCATGATTTTCAAACTGAATGTAACAAACTAAAAAACATGTTTTTAGCAAGGGGATATCCACTTACTTTAATTAACAAAATCATTCTGGAGGTATCTAATAAGCGTAAAGCAGGCCAGTTTATTCCCCTCCTTTCTACTAACATCATTAATGAGGAGAATTTTAACACCGGAAATCCATCAATTTCTACAGGTTCCTCTAGAAATAACAGACCTGGAGACACCAACTATAGTGTGTCTTTCTTGCACACTTTCTCACTAGATTTTTACAAAATCAGGGAAATTGTCAACAAGAATTGGGACGTAATTAACCATGATAGTACCCTTTCTAGTATATTGGGTGAAAAACCTAAATTAACATATAGGAGGGGACAAAATTTAAAAGCTATTCTGGAGAGACCACCAAAAAAATTTACTTCTCACCGTCCAAATGGTATGTACAAGTGTGGTGCTTGTGCACAATGTAAGTTTCTTAAAGTAGGAACACAATTTACCATTAATGATAAGGTATACAAGGTGAATAACCACTTTAATTGTGAGTCCAAATCGGTGGTATATGCTGCCCTGTGTAACCAATGTAAAGCTTTTTACATTGGTAAGACGGAGCGTAGAATAAAGACCAGAATTTATGAACACATGTACGCCGTCAGCAGACATGATGAAAATAATGCCTTAGCCAAGCACACTTTGGAACACATAGGGCACACCTTTAATTTTGTCATAGTCCAGCAAAGAACCCCAGATATAAGAGGAGGCCCTTGGCAAATAAGATTAGAAATTGACGAACTTATGTGGCAGATTCAAACTAGGGCGCACCTTGCACCAGGAATTAATGACAATCTCTCTATAAAATGTGTGCTCAAGTGGTTATCTTATAATAGATAATGCAATTAAAATAAGTACATGTAAGCGAGCATACACGTTCATTTATTATTATATTCCTTTTTTCCACTGTCCTTCTGGTAATGCCAACACTTTTTGGCACAATGGGGAATTTAACTTTATAAAGGTTCAACTATTTCTGGAAGAACACGAATGGTAATGCTACGTTCAAAAACCAGTTTACATTTTAAATGTTTTGCAATCAATTTGTTCACAAACAAACAATAAGTGATGAGCATTCTATGTATTTCTCATTTTTTATTTGTTATTTCTTGACATGTGAGATTTAACATCCTCAAGTTGCACTACTTTTTTAGTATTTTAATTTAAGTAACATTATTTAATGTTCTACATCAGTTATGTGCAATTCCGTTTTAAGGTAACTATGACAATACTTAATAGATGAATGCACTTTTTTCCGATTGGTTTTATTACATTATTTTTAAGCTCTGATATTGAATATTCCGCTGTTTGTCTGATGAAGGCTAAATATTGTTTTAGCCGAAAGCGCTAACATTTCACTTGGATTTATTAAATACCAGTTTATTTTATGAAGTGGTCTCCGATTGCGTTCCTGCTCGCTTGTGTGTGGATTTGTGCAGTTCAACAGTTATTTCGTCAGTGTATCTATTGGTAAGTAGTCATAGTAGTGGACCACTACTGCACATACAACATTTTGAAGGTGTTTGCTTTTCTCAACCTAAATTTTCTACAGCTGAAACTGCACTAAACTGTGTTTTAATTTTTTTTCTTTTTTTGTAATATTGGTGAATAACCTTTGAGCAGAAATGAAACGTAGTGCTTTGAGTGGAGCACAGAAGAGGAAAAGAGCTGCAGAGGAGAAGGAGAAAATGGACAAACTTCCAAATTAACATCCTGGTTGAACCCAGGTACATCATCATCAGCTGCTAATACTGCTCCTTGAAATATAGCATCCACATCTACATCCACTCTTGCATCCAGTTTCAGCAGACATACCAGTGTTATCATTACCTGTTCCTACTGCTGGGGATATTCCACAATAGGAAATATCCAAATCTGTAACACTAAAGGAGTTTGTGATCCAATATACAGATTTGGGGCTATGTAACATTAATGATACTAACACAGTGAATTACTGGATTCATAGTGGGCCATCATCATTTCAGAATCATGATAGCAACTTTTAAAACTCACGCAGAGTGTATAAAGGAGCTGGAGGAGAGAATACTCAGACAAGGTGTTTATCAAAGAATGTGTTCAAATGTCACCTGCAGAATGGCTAGTGTGTAAAACATGAATGGCTACTCTATTTATCTTCTAAAGGTTGTTTGTGCTGCTTTGTATGTCATCTGTTGTCCAAGACAGAGTCTCCCTTTTCTACATCAAGATTCAATGACTGGAAACGCAGCAATGTTATTATAGAGCATGAAAACGGATGAGAACATTGTAAGTGCATGACAGCATATTTTATCTGACATAAGGATAGATTCCTGTCCCAGAGACTTCCCATACTGTGGAACAAACTATCTATCTATATCAAACAAAGCTCCTCATTAGCACTCTTCAAGAAAAATCTTGATGATTGGATGGGAGATAGGAAATTCACCACAGGGATCACTTCTGTGGCACTGCTCGACAGGGGCACAGGAAAGTAATTTTCTTGGGTGGTGAAAGCCAGGGTACATTTTTGGCTAGGCTTATATAGGCCATAGGTCCAATACCCCAATAACATAGTACCTATGAACCTATAAGAAATGTAGTGTCGATTTTTATTACTTGATCATCATCGCTCAGAGCAGGGAGTACTGGCATAAAGTGTGGTTCTGTAATTCACTTTCTTGCCTCCAGAAGTTTGCCATTTTGTGGAGAAAATCAAATTATTTGGTCAGCAAAAAAATGGAAACCATTTGGGTATTCTAGAACTGTTGAGTGAATTTGACTCTTTTTTTGAAAGAACATCTCAAACTGTATGGAAATCTTGGAAAAGGGAACCCATTATATTTATCGGCAAACATGTGTGAGGAATTTATTGAACTAATGAGACATCATGTTTTTTGTGCTGTTCTTGAAGAAATAAATGAGTCAAAGTATTACTCAGTAAGTGTGGATTCCACTCCAGACGTCTCACACACTGATCAACTGACAATTACTGTCTGGTACATTTGAGGATGTGAGCATGTGGAAAGTTTCATTATGTTCATCCCCATCTTTACTCATGGAGGAAAGAATCTAGCAGGCACTGTCATGGATTTTCTTAATGAAAATAAAATTCCACTATCACACTGCCATGGTCAGTCGTATGATAATGCCTCAAATATGTCTGGATGCTATACTGGATTGCAAGCACAGATTCATCAACTGAATGAGTTCACCATCTATGTCCCTTGTGCTGGACACAGCCTGAACTTGGTGGAAGTAAAAATGGCAGAGTGTTGTCTACAGACTGTAAAATTATTTGACTTTGTTCAGCATCTGTATTCCTTTTTCTCTGCTTCTACACATTGATGGAATGTTCTGGCATCATCTTTAGGAAAAGACATTTAGGAAAGGATGTGGTCAAGCATTTTGTATTCATATGTATTTATACCCTAGCCTTGCAATTACTTGTTTATACTATTTCTACTTTTTATAAGTGTAATATGTGATGTTGTACTCTTAATAGCTACTTGATTTGGCATATTGTACTCTTTCCATATCATTTTTTTAATTGTACTGTGGATCTTTTCTCCCTGGGCCTCCGCTGAAAAAGGGCAATTGCTCAGTCAGACTACCCCGGTCAACAAATGTCAAATAAATAAATAAATAAGGATCTGTCTGAGATGGTTGTCAGTTTTGATTCTGTTCATGCTCTGTATTGGGGTTTTCAGAAAATTAAACATGTACTGGATTCTGTATCAGTTGACACCGAACAAGAAGTGAACACAAGGCTAGAGGCAAAAAGACTTGAGTGAGAAAATCGAAAACCTGGAAATGATCTTTCTGAGAATTGTTTGTAATGACATATTTGAAAGAGTGAACAAAACAAGTAATGTCCTGCAGTCAGAGGATGTGGACATAATTTTTCCCATGGATTTTTTTGAATGTCTGAAAACCTATCTTCAGGAAATTAGAGACAAATTTAGTGAATACAAATTAAAAGCTAGGAGTAGGTGTCCAAATTCAGATTTTAGGTATGTGAAAAAAATGGGAACAAAAGCAAAGTGTGTGTCTTACTAGATATGATGGATCAGAAAAAGATGTACTTCTCACTAAAAGTGAAAAGTTCAAGGTAGAAACAGTCCTTTCAATTCTGGACTCTCTTAACTTTGAGCTGACAAAATGTGCAGAAGCTTATTCATTGATTGAGAATCTGTTTTCCTTCTTCAGTGAATTGAAAGCAATTGCTTCTGATGAGCTAAATGAAAAGACTGAAAATCTGGCTAATGTGTATTAGTATTACAAAGACTTTGATTATGCTGACCTTTTAAGTGAAATTGTTCATCTCAAACACTACAGTATTGTTGGAGAAAATTGTGAGACTTTCCCTGCATTGTAAAGAAAAATAATCTCAGACAACTTGAAATCTGTTTCCCAATGTTGAAATTGCACTCAGAGTATTCATGTGCATGATGGTTACCAACTGTGCAGAACATTCATTTTCAAGACTGAAACTTATAAAAAAACAGCTTTGCAGCACAATGGGAGCAAATGTTTGAACTGGCTTTTACTTATGTGTATGGAAAATGACATCCTCAAGACCATTGACTTCAAGTCAATTATAAAGCAATTCTGTGCAAAGAAATCTTGCAAATATTTATGTTGATCACTTGATTAATAATAAATATTTCATAATTTCATACTGTGCCATCTGTGTCTGTATGGTTTGCTATTTGCAGTATCATTAATTTGTTGAAATTGTTTGCGTTTTTCAAGGCTCGTTATATTGTTCAAATGTTTATGTTGACTCATCTTTGCTGTACAACATGTTTTTTTAATGTTTAAAAACTGATTTTTTTGAAGTATCAGTAAATATATGTTTAATTTTAAAAGCCATTTTCATTTTTAATCCTGTGAGTGGATGTGTAGGTAGGTGCCTCAGTGCACTGCTTTGCCCAGGGGCCAGTAATGCTGTTAAGATGGCTCTGGTTGTCCAGAGATATTGATTTTAGTCTTCTAAGCCTATAAGACAAGCTACCACACAATCCAATCGTTTGGTGATAGGAGACTCCAATATGAGACACACTGATATCCTACTCAGCAGGCTTAGTAATAATAAAGTGATGGTCAGTTGCCAATAAGGGGCAGCATCCCTCAGATCACACACACATTCAGGTCCTTGAACCACAAGTACCTGTATGGCTTCATCATGGACCCTGTTGGTATAAATGACCTGAAATGTACATCTCTGGACAATATGAAGACAGACATAGTGGAGGTCTCAGGCTATGTGTCCCAGACCAGTATGAGCCTTGCATTGATCAGCATTCTACCTTTAACAAGGATGATGCCACAATATGAACAGAAGATAATTGACTTTAATAATTGGCTTAGTTTTGTTGTCATTGAAGGGTGTAAAATATTTGTTAGCCTGGGAGAATATGGTTGACAGACCACTTTGCTTTGCCAGAGATAGTCTGCAGCTGCCCCATCTAGGCTTTCAAATATTGGCTAAAACCTTGTCAACCTGCATAATGCCTATTTTAGACATTGCTAACCTGATATACCTTCTGACATAGCAAAGCCAACCTAGAAAATCTGAAGGTGTTATTGCTCAATGCCAGGAGTCTATAAAAAACTCCACTCCTTACAAACTCATCTCACCCTGGAGAATGTAGACATCTGTGCAACTACTGACTCATAGTTTAAAGCCACATAGATGACTAGGCAGTGCAGGGCTATAATGCCTTCCACACATTTAGACCAGCTATTACAAAGTAAGGGACCATGGGTGAAGGTGTCCCAATTTATTTCAAAAACAAACACAGCTCAAGTCTTTTCAAATAGTATGATATACTTAAGCTTCTCCACATCCAAATCACTATAGGCAAGGTCACATACCATATCCTTGCAATCTATAGGTCCTCTGTATGACCCAGGGAATCCATAATACATACTTAAACATAGTGGAAACACTCCTGATTAATCCAACACCATATTTGTTTACACATTCAAGGACTCCACTATAAAAAGGGAATCATACACAACCTAAACATGCAGGCCCAGAGATTCCTGAACTTTATAACACAAATATGCTGGTCCAGATAGTGTGTATGCACTCTAGGGGCACTGACATCCCTGATCTGGTCCTCACAAACACGGAAGAATGTTGCACCCTCCTACTGCAATGCCCTGATTGGTCAGGTCAGGTCATAAAACTGCCTCCTTTGAAATAAAAATAAAACCTGGAACCCTTGCTAACCCTGGAATAGTAAAGAATTCTTCTAAGGCAAACTTCCTATTATTAAAAGAGACATCCTAACAAAATTTCAAGCCCCCCAAAAACCCTAAGAATACCACAGCCTATGTGGACTTGTTCAAGAAAACACTGTGCAATCATGTTAATGACTGCATAAAGACAGCTGTACCTACCCAAAATAAGCATATGATAAACTCAAAAAAGGCACCCAGGTGGAATCCCAACATCAATATGTTGTATAACAAAAGGAAGAAAACTGGCAAAACTAAGGAAGTGCAATACCCAGCAAGGTTAAAAAAAAAAAAAAACACATCAATCTGAACAGGCAGCACAGGGGAATAATCAAGTCTACCAAAGCCAAATTTGAAGTAAAAATAGCCTAACAGGCCATAGACAATCCCAAGACCTTCTTCAGCTATGTCTGCAATGTCAAAGTCATTGCCCAGCAATGTGCTGAACTAATTGTAAGTGGAACCACCTATACTCAGCCAGAAGATATCTACTGGCCAACACGTTTTTCTCCAATTTTACCCCTCTCCCACTCAGACACCCCTCAGAAAATGCCTTCAACCATAACTCCCCCCAGTATTCACTAGAGAACACATCCTTAAGGTGTTCTCCAAGGCAAAGAACACTGCATCATTTGACCCTGATAATATATCACGATGCCTTCTATAATAGCTTAAAACAAGACTTCTATAATCACTATTTAACTGCAGCCTCCAGACAGGCTTCATGCCAAGTGAATAAAGGACTGCAGCTGTTATCTCTCTGCACCTGGGTAACTACAGACTCATAAGTCTCAATGGTCTCATATGCAAAGTCATTAAAAATTATCATGGAAATGATAAACAATGGCATAGAACATTTTCAGATACTAAATAAACCTTGTTTGGTTTCATCAATTGCAAGGCATGCTTACTCAACATGGTGACTTCTTTAAGAAGGTCACCAAATGATTGACAACAGCAAAATAGTGTTTACTGCACATCTTGACCTATTTGGAGCATTTGATAGACTACCCACTCTCAGGCATTGTAGAAAAACTCATGAAATTTGTTATAATTCCCTGTGTCACTTGCTGGATAGCCAACTGCCTCTCAAATAGGACCCAACAAGTTAGAATAGGAGAGTCTACCTCCGCAAAGAGGCCAGTCATTAAGAACATTTATTATTTATTTTATTTATTGACATTTGTTTAGTGGGAAAGACTAGCTGAGTAGTAAATATCCATTTTTCAGTGGAGGCCTGGGGAGAAAAGCTCCAGAGAGTTAAATGACATCAAATAAAACACTAGTAAAATGTAATTAAAAAAAGATGATATAATATAGTTTGATAGTGGTCCCTCAATGTTCAGTGCTGGGATTGCTGCTTTTTGGCATGTGATTCTCTGAAGTCAAGTCCAACATCAAGGGCCTCTGGTTGACTAAGTTTGCAAACTAGGTACAGTCATAGAATCCTCCAAAGACACAAATACTCTCCAAAACAGCTGGACACAGATTATTAAGTGGTGCAAGAGTCATGATCTAAAACTCAGTGCCAAGAATTGCATAATAATATCCTCTGGGAAGACAACTACCCCTGGAAATAAACACATTGATAATAAACCCCTAAGGGTAGACCTAGTGATTAGGGATTTGGGAACACATGTAGACAGTAACCTGGCCTTTGACCATAATGTTTCTGTGGTAGTAAGGAAATCATTCTATTCTGCACAACTTATAAGCCAGAATATGTCATCTAGGTCCAAGGATATCATTGTTTCAGTGTACCCGGCTCTCAGGAGACCAATCACTGAATACAGTGCCTCCTTCAGTATGTAGCTGACCAGGCATATGAAACAAATGGTGTATCCACAGAAGTTTCTCAGCTAAATGAATACAGGTCATAAACATGCTCAATGTGGACTGCCTCAAAGCTTTATATCTGTACTCATTCACCTTCAGACTGCTTAAAGGTGATCTACACTTAGCTTGTAAAGCTTCCAATGATCTGGAGCTGTTGCACATTCACAAAATAAATAGCATCACAACTACCCAGTCTAGGGACTTAAACCTCATTTGCAGCATGCAGGTAAAATGTATGGCACAGTGGTGCAGCAGTAGCATTGTTGCCTCACAGCAAGAGGATCTCCAGTTCAATTCTTGGCTGGTGTGCCTCCTGTGTGGAGTCTGCATGTCCTCCCTGTGTTCATGTGGGTTTCCTCCGGGTACTCCGGTTTCCTCCCAGTTGCAAAAACATGCATCTGGAGCATTGCTCCCCGGGTGTCCAGTGAAAATTGGCTTTGTTCTAAGTCAGACTTTCCCAGTAAACAAATATTAAATAAATAAATAAAGTATTGGAAGGACAGGTATGTGTCTTGGAGCCTACCCCTTCACCAGAACAGAATTCCTATCCATGTGAAGCAGAGTTCTTCCCCAACCAGTTCAAGCATAACTTAGACCAGTGAATGGGGAATTAGAAATTTACCCCTGGTCTGGCACCTATGTCTCTAGTAAAGAGAGAGAACCTGTAATCGCTTGACCACCCATGCCAAAGCAATACCCATTAAAATAACCCTGGGATATGAAAACCTCTCAGATATATTTGGAAACATAGCTAGACTTAAAGAAGGTTCCTTGGAGCATTAACTCAGGAATCACCCATGAACCTATAAAGCTATATAGTCATTATAGATAACGTAAATAGAATGCTATTTGTTTAAAATGTATACTTGACACTGTTTAGTAATTGCATTACAAATGCATGTATCATTGCATGAGTACTGATTTTTTATTGTATTTTACTATTTTTTGAGTGTGAGCTTACATGATGTAAAAACTTTTAAATATTTATTCCTCACCTAATAAAGATTGTTTGCTGGACAGACATTGTTTTATGTTTGGATGCCTGCCTGGCGGTGGGGTATTGTATGATTTAAGTGTGGAGATTTTGGAAGAAAGGGGTGAAATGGGGAAACTGAATAAGAAAGCAGTGAAAGGTAGGAGGTATAGAGATACAGGAAGGGTTAGTTAGTCTAGCTATTGAAAAGGATATGAGGGAAGTGTATGTAAAGGAAGGGGCTGGAATTAGTATTAAAGATTGAGTTGTTAGGTTTTCCAATCTCTTGGCAGAGGGAATTGTGAAAACTATCTATCCACTACTTTTTAAGTTAGGTCATTGGAGAAAGGCTTTAGGGACATTGGCCTCCTGAGGGGGAGGTTGTCCCCCCTTTTTCTTTCCTGGGTCATAATTTTAGGAGTGAGCAGTATAATATACTGTCCTAGGAAAAGTATAGTTTGGAGAGTGAATAGTATTTATGTCATGCTATTTATTTTTGCCAGGCAGGTGAGCAGTATGGTAATGTACCTGTCAGGCTAAGTATTCTTCTTGCTTTTTAGCTACTGTAGATATATGTTTTGGTGATTTTTTTTTTGTGACTTTATGCTGGGAGCTGGTCACAATGCAAAATTGGTGTGGTTATTGTGTTTTGGGCAGGGACCAGGAACAAATATATTTAAAAAATAAAGACAGGTATTCATTTACCACCGATGATAGCGATGATACAAAAATAATTCTGCATACATTCTGTATTACATCACATACCCATTCATTTTATTGCAAAATCAAAAATATAACATTTTCTTAAATTTATAAAAGCACACAAGCTTTTTTCTTATAACAGTGTGAATAACTGATATATAACAAATACTGCAGCAGAAATAATATTTTAATAAAATTTTATAGATATGCTAAGACTCTTCAGGATGCTGCTAGTGTAATAACCACGTGACAAGGTGCAGAAGGTACCAAACTCCTTGTTATGCAATTAGTTATCAAACCTGTCATGGTTTAATTGATTATTTATTAATGTCCATGTTGATATGCACAGTTAATATTTATTATAGTCAGAATACCATATAGTTGCATCCCATCTTCATTGACATTAGTAACTGTGTTGGTCCATGGATGTCCTTCCATATCACTGTTGCAGTATTCTTTATGAAAGGGTTACCCAATGTCCAGCCAGTACACCAAATCTTAGGATTTTATAGATATTGTACATCTCAAGTATGCTCCCCATTCACATGTAGGTCATACTAGTGACGTATGGATGTATAGACCTCAGAAATGAAAAGTCTCAGGAGGAACAATATTCCTAGGAACTAGGAGGAACATGTCTTCCAGAAAGAGGAAAAAGGAAAAGGAATCCAAGCTAGGAAGACAGAAGGAAAAGGGCAGAGCAGAAGGGGGAGGAGGGATGGATCAAATACTGCAACTGTGAAGAGAAGGACATCTACTGTTATGGGAAGATTTTACACAACTGTACTATGTCCTTCCATATCACTGTTGCAGTATTCTTTACAAAAGGGAGAGTACAAAATCTCAAGAAGGAATTTTGGAGGAGGAAGGCACAGAGGCACTCTCTAGAAACCTATGCACCCAGGTCTTGCTCTGGAAATAACATCTAAATTGTAATGATTAATGAAAATATGTACAGAAGTCCACTTTATATAAAAGGAAGTATCAGTTTCTGTCCTCCTCAAAGCCTCTGCTTAAGCACACAAACATCTTGGTTGTACTTACCACAAACCATATGTAAACTGTGATAAGTAATTCATTTTCAGAGAAACTACCTGAAAGACTATTGTGCTCTCTGACTTTGATTCCTGTGCATCCCCCAGGTGATGAAGCTCAACAGGATATTTATTTACAGTATCATAGATTCATAGGTGATTACTAGGCTAATGACCCAAGGGGGTCTTTGTAAGCCTAGCCATGCTTCCCAAAGGTGAGAATGAGAATCAAACCCTGTACCTTGTGTCTGTAAGGTAAACATCTTAAGTGTTATGCCAACAACCATCACATTACTTGATTGTATAATCATGCATATTTGCATTTCTTGTTAAGGTTGTTATTTATGAACTAATTATGCCCTACAGCCCTGAGATTCATTCACAAATCTTCGGTTTGCAAGTGGTAGATCTGTGAACAGACTATTTCAAGCATGCATGTATGCACACATGCAGACGTGCACTCAGATGTGCATAACAGTTTACTATCAAAGTCATGAATGTTAAAACACATTTTGTACACACTGGGAAACTACACAAACAGCTAAAAACTGGGTCTCAACCACCAGCAAACGTTGTCACAATATAGAAATATAAAAGATTTATTAAATAAAGCGCTTTTCATCCCACGCAATTGTGGGACAGTTGTGAACCTGTGACTATGAGTGCAAGATATTTACTGCAGTGGTCTGTAATTTTGTTTTTATCTGAAGAAGTCCCACAATTGCGTGGGACGAAAAGCGCTTTATTTAATAAATCTTTTATATTTCTGTATTGTGACAATGGTTGCTGGTGGTTGAGACCCAGGCTTTAGCTGTTTGTGTAGTTTCCCAGTTTGTACTTGTGTTCTAGCGATACTCACATTTTGTACACAAACATCGAAAAAAATCCAAATTCCTCAATACTAATTGGGTAAATATGTTGAAGCACATCAATCTGAAATGATCAAAGCAATGACTTTGACATTTCTCAAAGATTACCTGCTGACACTTACCTGCCAGACGTATGCAGTTCAGTATTTCACATCGCTTTAATTTATATTTTTCAGGGGGGGCAAGCCCCCTGAAAATTATATATTCCAACTCTGAAATAACATTACAGTGAGTAAAAGGATAAATTTCCCAATCCCCACTGTACCACAATCACTATTCGTAACGTCAACCCTATATGAATAAATGCACAATGGCATTTGCTAAAGGACATTCGTAGAATTGAAGTTCAGCAATATGGAAATTAGCCAACATTCATTTGGCATTCTCATGTTCACCTAACTGCACTACTACGTTTTGATAGCAAATCGTGAGTAACATACATATACATTCACATATATACACATTGTGTAAGAGCTAATTTACAATGCAGCACAGAAGTATTTTTTTATTTCCATGTCTTCTCTACTACATCCTCATTTTGGTGATCACATGTTTTAACCATTATAACTGTACTTACAAGACAACATCTAGAATGAGCAAAGACCCTTCACAGACACTGCTGTGAAAATACATCACACGTAACCGGATATAGTAGTAGTGTACTTGTTAACCATGTCAAATGTTAGCTTTTACATATTCATATTGACTTAGAACACAGATAGATATAACTATGTGTAGCTTTAGATAGATGAAACAAACAATAAATACATAAAGGTATACATATGCTCACACTTGCAACAATATAAACAGCAACAGGTGACTTCTTTGTATGTTTAATATTCATTTCTTTACATAAATATCTTTTACCAAATCTAAACCCATATTAGACATTGTTCCTATATGTAACTACTTCATTACATATTTGCATAAATATCTGATTTGCATCAGTTGCTTATCATGTATTGTGTGTACCCATCTGATTTGATGGAGATATCTGCTGTTTATCACAGATTAGCGATTCTAATGTTTGTGCAAATTTGAAAGCTTTGAGTAGTTACTGACTCATAGGTGCATTGGTAATATCATGCATAATATAATTTAGATCAGTCACAGAGGGAAAGCACAGCATATATATTTCTGTTAGGATCAAGCCACTGCATAATAACAACATACGTCTGCTATGGGGTTGTGTTACTTCTATGATAATCTCATTTCTCAGAGTTTTCAATGCCTTCATCTATGCCTTGTGTTTCAGTTTACCACAGAAGTAAATTTATCATTTAATAACACATACCATTTTACCACTTGATGCTTAATTAATGCAAATGGCAATACAAATGTTATATTACACCATCCACACTATAGGTTATTATTAAATTAGCAGTATTTAATACTGCAGTAAAGTTATCTAAAATTACAAGTCTCATTCATCAATTATTCCTAATTTTAATAAACATCAGAGAAAACATGTTTATCTGAGGAATTAATAACCAAATAGGGGTGCCTGTCAAAAATGGTAAGAGTATTAGAAAATATTTCAGTGGCTTAGGTTCTATTCTAGTAGAATACATCAACATATCATTTTACTTGCAACAAAGTACAAAATTAAAACTGCATAGCTTAGAACAATAATAATGCATCAAAAATATAATAATAAACACAAAAATAAAAAGTAAAAGAAATCACTTGAAGCACAATTCAAATAAATAACATGTTTGTGTATTAATGTTAATGAAGATATGCTAGTTCTTATATTAACAATCAGTTTCAATCAAAATAAAGTAGATCCTACTTCCTTGAATGAATGGCATTCATTTTCTTATTAGAATTCAGTTTTTGATATTTTTTTGCACTGCTTCACTTCTCATTGTGGCATTCAGTTAATTTTAAAATTTGCACTCTCTTTGATTTTAATTGATTACAATATGAGTATGTTTGGAAAGTAAGTTCAGTAACAACATAGGTGTTAAGAACTGATACAGCCTTAATTTTTCTGCTTGAATTTGGTTTACAGATCTACTTTTTTTAATGGGCAAAAAAGGTAACATTGAGGTACAGTACTCTCCATATGGATTTGATCTCTGCTTAATCTCTCTGTGTTTTGCATCTCTCCTATCAAAGCATTCCTTTAATCTCACTGTCACTTTTCTACATAGATTATTGCCATGGCAAATAAAAAGGAAGTTTTGAATATCTTTTTGAAAGAAACCCCTCAGAAAGTGTATGTTTTAAGCTTTAATTTTAATTCATCTCTAATCAGAAAATAGAACAAGAATGAAGTTTAGATGACAAAATAGGATTAGCTAAAACATCCGCTGATGTTGAAGTCCTATTAACTTTGTGGAAGAAATGCATAGTATGTTAATACATTAGCTGCTGCATGCAACAACACACAGTAATAGTACTCTCTAGAAGTCATCATGGCACACTCATCATAGAAAAAGATCACAATCATTTTGTCTTTATCATTTGACACAATTAAACATCTGTCATTTATTTTGGTAATGATTATAAACATGATACATTATATATTTCCATCTGAATAAAGAAGTGGTGTTGTTGTGACTAGGGTAACTAGTGCAGTGTCCTCTTTTTAGACCTTTACAGAAGTCTCTGAATCCAGAATACCAGTGTAAGAAGCACAGCGAAAATGGAGACTTTTGTTGTGCTACCTGCATTGCATAAGTCCTCATTATTGCAGCAGATAGTAGTTCTGTTGTAAGTTATGCCTGCAACAGTTGAAGTAGTGGTAGCATTGCATTGTGTATTATCAATGCAGTCTTTGGTTTGTGACACAGGTGTACCTGCTGTAAAAGAAGAAAATGGGATATGTTTTACATCTGAATTTCCAGAAGGTAATTTGAAATAAATTTAACAAGATAAATATGGTCAGTAAATTTGCAGTTCACATGTCTGTTTCAATAGTTATACATGAATGAATTAATACAGTTTGTAAACCAGAAATGTGCAAGATTTGATAATTTACTGCAATTCCTAGAGATTTCAGCATAATATCACAATATTCATACAATATACGATACAATGTTATAGTATAGATCCCATTTGTTTTCATTTTTCTGTCTTGCAGTGCCTGCATACAATAGTGCATTCTCAGTGCGTTTCTTGCCCCTAATTTATTTACTGTGTACTACATAGCTGTACATAACTACTTCATAATGTTTATGTCTATTTCTAAATATTTGACTTTAATCATTTATCAATGAAAAGCTGAATGTCCTGCAGCTGAGGACATAAGAAAGAATTAAAGAAATTGGTCAGTGGTTGTTTACTTTCTCCCATTGCAGCTTCACTAGCACATTAATGATCACTGGTACTCCCATAATAAGGGAAAGTAAACTGAATGATTTAGTGTTTGCAAGTCTTTGAGTATGACAGCTATAAATAATAATTAGTACAAGTCGGTAATGAGTACATGGAGACTTTTAAGTAATTTTTGGTCTCTTCCAGACTGCTGCCTTTAGTTAGTATCCAACTATCAGTTACCCCAAATGAGCCAAGAGTTGTCAAAATATTTGAAAGATATGTCTGGCAGTTTAGCATAGAAATTTAAGGCTATGTACAAACAATGAGCTTCACTGCATAGCCCTTGATCCTATTTCATCAGTCTGTCCAATCCGACAGTTGAAAATAAAGCTACTCCTCGGATCTTATCTTGCTATTGCTTACAGCTTTAGTGCCTTGAGATTCTACAGACTTTCCCATCATCCCTTGTGAGCCTTCCTTCAGATTTAGTTTGCTGCCATTGTGAACAAATCTTGATCTTGGCCAACACCTGCATGCTTTCAATTTATTCTATGTATCAGAGTTTAAGATAAATGTATATATAAGTTGAGAAAAGTTATCTTGTTAACTTGCTAATTTTGATAGCTAAAGTTATCTCTGTACACTCTAAGTGCCTCACCTTTGATGCTTAGGCATCTGTATAGCTTTTCTCTCTTTTCTTCTTAAAAAAAACAATATCAGGTAGTAATGCTTCAGTTACAATTCATAGTGAGTGCTATAATATCATCACAATTCTGGGTATAGTTCTTGGTATTCTGATATTATGGTTTTTACAGTTGGTGTTGTAATGGATGAAATCTTCAAGAAGAGGACTAGTTGTCTGTATAAGTTCCCCAATCCAAGATAGTAGAAGGTAGATTGATTTCATCTGCAAGGTCTTCAGTCCTTTAGTGGACAGGAAAAGTAAATTGATAATTAAGGGTTTTCACCCTTCTGAATGAGTAGACAAGCCCAAGAAGAAGAAAGAGAAGGGAAATGAAAATAATTTGGAATTTAGTAAGTGTAGGGTGAAGAGCTGGCACCCTCCTCTTCTCCCAAATTGGTCAGGAAAGACCCTTCCTTTCTCTATGGCACTGAAACAGAAATCTCCAGTTATGGAAACTATAATCATTAGGCAGAAATCTCATTCCAAGTCAGGCACTCTTTAGAGATGTAATTGTCACATTTCATGATCTCCATAAACTTCCTCCTACTTATTGTTTAAAGTATATGCATTCCTTCAGTTACAAACCTGAAGCAGGTTGGGAGCCAATGATAATGACATTTCTGAAGACACGGATGGTCTAGGGCATCTTCCCGTCCCCATCTGTTACTGGGGCAGAACATTTTAGCTACTCCTCACCACTTTTAGTTTCTTCCTCTACGTGGGTTTTTGCATCAGTGGTCTCTGAGACAAAAGTGGGTCTTGGACCCTAAATGTTCTGCTTTGAGTCTTTGGCACTGTCTGTGGGAACAACACACTTGAAACCACTCCCAGTGCCAAAGTGTTTGGCACTCAAGCCGGTGGTACTAATCTGTGTCTTGAGGTCATCCTGGTCATCTGTATTGTGGCATTCCTCCTCAGTGCCACCCACTTCTGCTTTGGTAGAAGAGGAGTCATTTCCAAAGAGCAGTCCTGTGATGCAGATGAACTCTGGATCTGCCTTTGAGATTATGGAGAGGATGGTAACCTCATCCCCTCCTAGGTTGTCAACAGGACTTCCTTCGTTACTGGCTGCACTTTGAGATGCCAGTCTGTCAGCTTTTCAGCCTATTTACCAAGGCTCCCAGGAACATTGCTGAGCTGCAGCCTTTGCAGAGTCACAGTAAGTGTGATTTGACTCTTTAGTGGATTCTGACCAGTCACAGATAGACCTTCCTAGGGAGAGAATGTGGAAAAGGAAATATGTAGCCTCCCCTTCAGAGTCCTTTACCTCTGACTCTGACTTGGACGAAATAAAGTTCCCCTTCTTAGAATGTCACATTTGTAGAAGTCATAGAATTAATGAAATGGGGGATCCTGGATATCTGATCCACCACTCAGGATGAGGAACCATATGAGTGTGCTTCTTCTACCTCTTGTGTGGTCCTAATGAGGACCATCTCAAAGATTTGATCACTGGGAGGGCATAGCAGGAACCTGATACTGCAAAAACTATCCCATAAACACCAGATAAAGTCTTGCATCCTCCAAAGGTTCATCGGTTCATAGGTTGGTACTAGGCTATTGGCCCTAGACCCTATACAAGCCTAGCCATAACAATTCTCTGGCTATTTCTTCCCATGGTATTTACTTCCCTGGACCCCTGTCTAGCAGGGCAACTGACGTGATCCCCGGGGTGAATTTCCTATCTCCCATCCAATCATCAAGGTTCCTTTGAAGAGGGCCAAAGAGACACTCTGCTTGACATGTATGGGCAGTCTATCCCAGAGTCTGGGGAGTCTCTGGGTCAGGAACCTATTCCTCCAGCATGTTTTGTTCATTGTGATGACAAGGTTTAGATCCCCAGAGTGTGTCTCTCTGATGGATTGGTATTTCTTTAAATGTAGCATGTCCAACAGCTCTGGGTTTGACATGGCCTTGTATGTTAAGCAGAGATCGCTTCTGAGTAGACGATATGCGACAGAGTATAGGTGGAGCTTTTTTAGACAGTCAGCATAGGGCATCTGCTTTAGGCCTGTGATTCTTTTACTGAGATATTTCTGCGGCCTTTCCAGTTGTCACAGATGTCTTCAGAGGTACATACCAAATTGGGTGTTGTATTCTATGATGGGGCTAATGAGGGATGAGTACAATGGGACAATGACCTCCTTTTTTCTGGATGAAAAGCTCTTAATGATGAGGTGTGCCATAAAGAAGGATTTCCTGACTGTTGTAGTGATGTGGTTATCGAAGGTGAGACCACTGTCCACCTGTGTCCCTAAGTCTCTTATCACTAGTGTACTGCCACCTATGTGGCAGTTTTGGTCTAAAGAGCCTCTGCTGGATTCAAAGCTTGTTGCAGCAGTCACTAAGAAGGAGCTCAAAGATGAGTCATCTGCTGTCCATCCCCTGAACAAGAAGTCCAGAATGGTCAACAGGATGCTAAAGCTAATTTATACAACTGAGAGTTTCGCCCTAAAAGTGTTAAATTACTTGACCCACATGAACAGATTCCAAAGGACCTAGCAAAGCAAGCTATGGATAGTGTAGAAACTCTTGAGTCTAAACATCTTTAAAAAAAAAACAAAAAAAAACATTCAGAATGGTGATGGTGGCAGTATTTTCCTCTTCCTCATGGCAAACAACTTGATGTGCTCTATAGACCTCCAGGACACATACCTCCACACAAAGATCACAAAGAAGTCTGGGGGTGGTCTCTTTACTTTTATATAGGAGCCAATCATTGCTAGTTCAGAGCATTGCACTTTGATTTCACTATAGACCTCTGGGTGACAACCAGCTGCAAGGTAGGATCCGCATGCTACCATAAAGAGATGATCTGTTTCTAGCTGCAACAGCCATATTAACTGCCAGAGACTATTTTTATAGCTCTGCCTATTTTCAAATATCAACATAAACTGTCAAAAGTCACAGTTTCAGCTCTCACAACAAATTTCATTTACTGGATGTCTTTTGGAAACAACTTCATGCCAGGTGCTTTTCATTCCAGAAAGACGATCCTCCGTTCAATTATCAGTTTTAATCATCAGAAACATACTTTGATACTGGTACTAACAGTTTTGGGCCTCATTGTTCATACCCAAGGTTTTGCATGAGGATTCTCTAGTGGTTTCTATTCACATAATGGTCACAACAACCAGAGTCCTTTGAGACACCATTTATTTAACTCAGTCATGCAGGAATCATTTAAATTGGTGACTGATGTCCTCATTCCTTCAGAAAGGAAAAGTGTTTTTTTCTGCCTTTTTGACAGCAGCAGTAACCATGGATACCTTCTCCCTAGAGAGGTCTGCTATTTTGAGGGGACCATGGTCTAAAGAGTCTGGAACCAGTCAGAGGCCAGTCTTCACATCAACATTCTGGAGATGAGGGCAATCCTTCTAGCACTGCAGGAATTTCAGGGCTTCTTGTCTATGGGATGATACCAATACAAATGGACAATATATAAGTATTCTTATCCATCAACAAGGATGGAGGAACCAAATCTTAACCCTTTTGCAGAGAAGCCATCAGAGTGTGTCAGTGGGCCTTGAGTTCAGGTCACCTTTTAGCAGCAGTGCACATTCTGGGGAAGTCTGCTGGCTAGCAGATAGGCTCAGCAGGTCTGTTCTAATGCCTCATGAGTGGTTTCTCAATCTGTCAGTGGCTCAAAAAATTGTCAGTCACCGGGACCAGCTTGCTGTAACTTGTTTGCCTCTCTCTCCAACACCAAGTGCAGAAGCTACTTTGCCCTAGTTCCCCCAGAGGATAGTCATCTGGGGATACTGCATTCTGCCAGTAGCACCCCCGGTCTACTTTACACCTTTCCCCTTCTTCCCCTAATAACCAAGTTTCTATAGAAGTCCTCAATATGAAAATTACAGGTAATTCTACTGACCTCAGACTTCATTTGAAGAACTCCATTAGCTTTTTGATCCACAACCAGATCTTCTTTCACACCCCTCTGGTCAGCATTATCCATACCTTAACAACCTCAAGCTAACTTCCCCTAATGGCTCAACACACAGCCCTCTCAGAGAATTTAATCCACATTTCATCCACTTCTCAGAAACAGTCTGCTCAAAAGATTTATAAGAGTAAATGGAAACGTTTTCTATCTGGCCCACCAGATGTGGATTTGACCCACATTCCATTTCTATTGCAGATGTTTTATAATTTCTGTCTTCATTGTTTGAAGCAGATTCTAGCTGGACAACCAAAGTGCAGTTAGCTGCCATGTCCAATTACCACTTTGGATACCTAAACAATACGTTGGCCTCTCGTAAACTGTGCAGTGCTTTCCCCAAAGGAGTGCTCTTTCTTTGTCCATCCATTAATCATCTTACCCTGGGATATTAACTTTGTTCTGCAAGCACTAACAAAGCCTCCATTCAAACTAGCTTCAACTTCATACCTGAAATATCCTTTTTGGGAAACAATTTCTCTGGTGGCTATTACATCAGCTAGGTGAATTTCAGAACTACATGCCTTGTGTGTTATTGTAGCATAACTTGGTCTTTCATAAGGTTACATAAGGTTAGAGCCACTTTAAGCACTAAACCATCCTTTACTCCCAATGTGGCATTTAAAAATAATATTAATGAGTCTATTAACCTTCTAGTGCTGTTTCTAAATTACTCTAATAAAGGAAAATATCAACTACATACTCTAGATATCCACAGGCAACCCAGATTCTACCTACGCAGAGCCAAAACTTTCAAAAAGGATACTTCATTGTTTGTTTCCTTTGTTCCTAACAGATTAGGGTGCAAAGTTTCTAAACAATGTCCAGATGGCTTTCAAATTCTATCTCTTTTGGCTACTTTTGCAACAACAAGACCCTAATTTCATAACCCAAGGCCCATTTCACAAGATCTATGTCGACTTCTATGGCCTTTTTCAGAAATTTTTCCATTGATGACATTTGTGCAGCAGCCACATGGTCTACATTGTATACCTTTTCCAAACATTATAAGACATAATTTTTAGAACCTGTGCTGCATTTGGAACTTCAGTTCTCAGGGGCATCCTGTCATGATTCCACCCGAGAGCTGAGGTAGCTTGGGATTCTGTCCCAACTGTTGGATTGGATGGACTGATGAAATAGGAAATTGATGTTATGGACTTATTATAACTCTGGACCCTTATCATTAATGTCCATCTGATATGACATCTCTCATTCTATCCTCCAGCAAAACTAGCATGTTTCAGTTGTTTCTCAGCATTTTATTGTTGTTCTCCTTGCACTGGTGGTTAAAAGGAAGCAAACTCAATCTGAAAGGGATGATCACAAGGATTTATAAGAAAGTCTGTAGGCACTCAAAACACTGGAGCAAAAGCTAATGACCAGATTGGTCCCAAGGAGCAGTTTGGCACCAAACTGTTGTATCAGAAGCAAACCTCTAAACCTGCAGATATTGAAAATAGGGAATGAAAGCCCTTAAAGAAGGAACATCAAGCTAAAAATCTGCACATCTAATTAGCAGTCATTTTGAATACCAAATATCACCTATCTCTTCCCACTTTAGCAGGAATGTGAGAAACATGTTTAAAAAATAAGAGAGTGACAAAAATGATGGAAAAACATAAGCATAAGTATAAAATCTGTAGACATTAATGAACTGTATTGCAAAATCTTACTGCACAAGGTCATTTACTTTTATTTCAAAAAAGTGGAAATGTAAAATATGTATCCTATTTCTTTAAATTATTGTTGCTACTAGTCTATTGGTCATGTAGTGTAGTTTTCTGTGTACTAGACATCTTCAAAAATCATATGTGATGAAGGGAATTCAGAAAATTATGATAATATCAAGAGAATACAATGATTGATTATACTAATAATTCAAAAAAGAACTAAACTTTGGTTGGTCTTGATATCAGTAGTGCATTTGGCTTAGTTAATTGGGAGTATTTACTATTAGTACTGGAAGAAAATAATTTTTCAAACAATATCTTAATTAATCAAACTTCTCTATGAAAACTTCTTTGCACACATTAAGATAAGCCCATATATTTCCCAATCAATCATGATCACTAAACGTACTAAACAGGGTTGTCCCTTGTCCTCATTACTTTTTACACTACTTTGTAGAACCTTTTAATTACCAAATTATATAAGATCAAATAAGAGAATCAAAGGCATACTAATAAATAATGATTTAATCCCCAAAATACAATTATTTGCAACTGACATCCTATTAACTTTGATTGCAATTCTTCTCTTATCACAGTATTCCAAGCAATATAAGTATTTCAGAAGAAATCGGGACCCAGTTTTAATGAGACTAAGACTAAAATACTGCCTGTTAATTATAATATTAATTAAATAGATAAGAAATTACATAAATGCATTATAAAAGATGGTAAAATCACTTACTCAGGGATAATCTTGTTTGATAATATCAAAGCTATAGCAACCCTTAATTACAATAATACATTTTATAAATGTTAGAAAAATATGTATTGATGTGTGTATTAGTAATATACTTAGTGCATTTAGAGCTTGAAAAGGGTTAACACATTTATTCTGTTTCATACTGCATAAATCTGTACAAACTGCAGTTGCTTTCTGACCTTGTATTGTTAGCTAAAATCTTGCTTGTGCCTTGGAAATTTACTGAGAATCAGGTGATTTCTGCTTGCGTTAGGAAAATAATGAATAGAACAATACTACTTGTATGAAACTTAGACAAGAAGTTCCGCTGTGCTGTGAGAAAATACACAGCTGTAGAAGTTACAGATAATTAGGACAGAGTCTGCTTGAAAATATGAACTGCAATCAGCATTTGCTTGTATCTGAATTAGAAGAGTACCTTGAAAAATAACACTGTACAATAGAGGCTTGTAAATGGATTAATGGTCACCAAGGCCAGGTTGTTTTTCTCAAAAGTTTCTCACAAATCTAGTCATGTCAGCAGAAAATCTGAGCAACATCTGCTGTAGAACAATGCTAAAAGTTGTGTTTGATTACGTCAGCTTAGAAGGCCATGTCTTGTAAAACAGTATAAGAATGAACATACTTCCTGTTAATAGTTAGACAAATCCTTGTATTTGCATGTTTTTGTCTCCTTGCGGCAAGTAAATTAAAAGTGCCTTAACTGAACCTTACGTGTATTGGTCTTTGAAGTTTTTTTCCTTTGACAGATTGGTCCTTCGTACCGGAAACCCTCACTTCACCTCGGATCAGACAGGCCAGGTGGCTTGAAACCGTACGGGGAAGAAACCACATCAGCGGCTTTCCAAGCCAGATTACCCTTAGACAGCATCTGTGCTAAACCACATACTTTTATTACAAGTTGGAGTTAACCTCTAGGAGTAGAGCATCCTATGCTTATATGGTTCTGAGGAATATTCTCTCATGAGCCACCCAAGAATTAGGTAGCTAAGGACACAGTCCCATCAGTGAGAATAAAGACGAGATTGACAACAACACATAAAGAAGTTATATTCTTACCATAAAGTTCCATGTGTGTTGTCCATCTCTTCCTTTATTCTCACAACCCACCCACCATTCCCCTTCCTGGTAGACCTAGTAGCTCTTGGATTTTTATAGTACTCTACAGCCTCTGAATTATGACTTGTATAGTATGTTTACATTACATTCTCTTGGCAATGTATACTTCCACTCGCTGCTTGGGGGGGGGGCAAACAAGATCTGAGGTTATAGAACAGGTGCGTTATGGGTAGGAAAAAATGCCCATGAGCTTGGCTGAGGACCTCCAGCTTATGTAAAAGGCCGAAACAGATCTGACGGATCAGATCCGAACCATCAGTGAGAATAAAGGACGAGACAGACAACACACATGGAACGTTATGGTAAGAACATAACTTCTTTTTATCCCTATTGGAATACAGAAACACACCTCTCCAATCTATATGATTTTTCACCATCACAACTATTAATGGGCAGAAGTTAAGGGCAACACTACCTGCCTTCTTCATATAATTAGTTCTATATAGTAAACAAGCAATGTGAAAGTTGTTTTAGAGTAGACAACTTTAGCAGGAAAAGTTTTATAACAAGATAGCACAGAACTGATATGTCTTGAAGGAAGGATAGATAGTCAGCATGGAAATAGTTAAGAATTTAGGCCACAAAATGCAAGCTACTCTACTTACTCATCATTTTCATATGAGATTCTAAATTGTAAGAGCTGATTATATGGAATTTTACAGAAAGAAAGAAAAGCAAGTCTTAAAACTGCTAAGCCTGGTTCCACATCAGCCATCAGCAGAGAATAATTAGGGCTTATCAGAAGTCATATTGACATCTTTTTTGTAGTCATAGACTTCTTCAACAAATCCAGTCCTGAAATCACTTCAGCTGCTTTGTCAGAGCCACCTTAGCCCATGATCATTTACACTCCTATGTTGGGTAGTGATAGTTAAAACAAGCAAAGTTAAAAAGTAACAAATTACTGTAAATTATTTTTTTTACTTGCTTACCTCAGGACTGATGGACTTAGTAGGCCACATGGCTTAGGCCTGTATTCCTGGTGACTGGGTGAGCTATGTGGAATTTTGGTATGTGTGAGATGAGAAGGAGCATGTGTTGTCTTGTGTGCTAGAGGATGGTATATTTTAGAGTGAGTTCTAGGAGACATTGGCAAATTCTTCTTTATAGCTTCAGCATAAGTTAAGGACCTAATGGTTGTTCTTATTAGTGTGACACTGTGGAGGCATGGTGCTTACAGATAGTGGGCTGATGTGAGAGGTTTGCCTCCATGTTTCTTAAATATTTACATCTCTCTAAGGTTGTACTGTCAATTGGTAGAAGCAATGAACAGTGAATAAGCATAACACAGTTGCTACACTACCTTAAAACACGTAATGTGATAAGACTGACATTAGTGAGAGCAAACTCTTGAGCCATGTTGCCAGAGGGTAAAGGACTAGGGCTAGTCACAGTACTCAGGGGATGGAGGGAGATCACTGTAGTAGACCCTGAAGATTTATGAATGAAGTATTTTAGATGATATTCTGTAGTTAGATTAGATGGTACCTAATACAGAAGTACTAGGTGAAAAGACAGACTATGGTTTGACAATAATGATGAAAAGTGATTTGCCTATTGGTTACTACATGGTCATTACTTGTTCTAGTCTCTCTACAGCTAAACACAGTTAACAAGCAATGTCCATTTGCTCTTTCTCTTACCAGAAGCAAACAATAGCACTAAAACCAAGATGGTTCCTGAGAAGTGGGTCACAAACTTATGTTGCTGGTATAGTCTTCTCCTGGTAGATGATGGATAGGACATATAGCAGTTCAGCACAGCACAGTGCTAAGCTGTACAATGGCCTTAAATTAAAACTGAAGAGGTTTCCACCAAAACAACAACAAGACCTCTCAGGAAAGTCCCACACACATTACACAGTGAGACACAGTCAGGAATCAGTGGCCCTCTGCTTCTTTAATCACCAGGAGCAAATTAGTGGCACTAATTGCAAACTGGCTCCCAATAAGCAGTTTCAGGCTTTACAGTAATTGGAAGTCACCTGGAAGGCTAGGAAATAATATCTTTCTGGTCCTTTTCTCATTAGGAACAGCTGACTACTGAGAAGTGGGTCATAGGGTCTGCAGCAATCAGTAATCATGTCCCAAATGTCGCAGAGTTTAAAATGAAGATGGAAACGTAATTAATTCTCTAGGTATTTCTCTCTGCACTAAACAGATGTAAAGACATGAAAGAGAGAGAATAGTGCAAGCTTCAACAGATTTAAGAGGAGGATCTTCTCAGTTTAATCTTCTAGTGTTCACTAGTATGAGCAGATGAGATGATACTGGAAGGAGTTTCCAAAGTCAAAATTTACACTAGGGTCAGGCAATTCAAGAGATAGTGAGTTTTAATGCACAAGAGGGAATGGATGAGGGGAAAATATCTAGAATAGTCACTCATCAGCAACAGTCTCGGACCAGCGGCAACTCCCACTGATTAAATTTTTATGCTCTGCTTACTTTAAAAAAAATAAATAAATACTTCACAGCTCCTCCTACAGATCAACCAAATTTTGCAGTTAGAGATAGAAAAACAAATCTGTGCTAACTGGCCCTTACCAAGAATTGTTTAAAACTCCAAGATAAATCAACTTTAAGTACTGTGAACTGTATAATTAAGCTAATACAGATATGACAGTGTACTGCATTTTTAAGAAGGGATACCAGAGAGCATATTCTAACTTCAGAAGGATCATGCTTCTCAGCCTGCTTGTAAGAGCCTACACCAACATATTGGAAAGAAAACTTTATTGACTAGTCAAACCTCTTTTTCAGGAGAACCAACAGTGTAGGTCCCAGATTTGTTACTGCATGCCATGTTGTCCTTGTGTTCCACAGGGATCGGTTCTGGGACCCCTACTGTTTGGAATCTATTTCTCCAAAGTACAGGCTAAAACTAAAGGACTGTAGCTGACAATGTTTGCTGATGACTGCAAACTGGGAGCGATCACTGAAACCTCTAGTGATGTCAACATCCTGTAAGAAGGTCTTAACACAGACTAATGACTGGTGCCAAAGTCATGGTCTTAAACTTAATGCAAAAAATGCATTATCATCTCCTTCAGCAAGGGTGCTGTTACTGCAAACTACCACATCAATAGCAACACCCTAAGCACACAGTCAGTGTTGAGAGATCTGGGCACACAGGTTGACAGCATCCCTAACTTTGATCACCATGTCTCTACAGAAGTAAGAAGGGCATTTTATACTGCTCATCTCATAAGTAAGGACATTGCTTCCAGAAAAAATAGGTTATAACCACCCTGTACTCTTCCCTCATCAGGCCAATAATAGAGAACAATGCTCCTTTGGTATGTTCCTTTCCAAACACCTGCAGCAATTGGAGAGACCAAAAAGTTTCCTTACAAAGAAAATTCAGGGTCTTCAAGATGTCTTATGCAGACAAACAGAAATCATCATCACTTTACTCTGTGTTGTACAGACTGCTTAGAGGCAACCTGTGCCTTGCATATAGAGCAATCTCTGACCCAGCTTTAATGGAGACGCTGCACATTCACAAGTTAAATGGCACATGGGTCACTCACTCAAAGGACCTTAATCTGGTATGTGACATCAACAGAACCTGCTGGGGAGACAGATTTGTCTCACCAAGTTTGCCAACCTTTGGAGCAAGCTTCCAATTCATGTTAAACAAAGCCCCTCGTTGGCCCTATTTAAGTGCAATTTGGACAATTGGATGGGTAGCCGGAAATTCACTCTGGGGGTTCCACCTGTATCTCTCTTGGACGGGGGCAATTAGGTGTTGATTTTAGTGTATGCTTGAACCAGACACCCTTGGGAACATGGGTTGAACTTGGCTAGGCATGTAAGGGGCCTGGGGCTGTTAGCCTAGTAACCTCCAATGATCCTATGCTCCTATGTATTGCTTGCTTTGTTCCCCCTACTTCTTTTACTAGGAGAAGTGGTTCAGACTGCACTGTGATTACTGTTATCCAGGACATTGCTGACAGGGACATGTGTCATACTTTAAGTGCAAGTTAACAGCCCAGTACTATCCCTTCCCTTGTAGGTCACATGTCTTGCTGCACTGCTTGCTTTAATGCACAAGTACAGATGGAAGACTCATTCTTTAAATCAAGGAGCAAAGTTATGAAAATAAACTTCTTTCATCATGCCTATCTTTTTAATCTTAATCTTGCAGTGTAGCAAATAAATGAAAGGCCATAGTAGTAATGAGCTTTATTCTACTGAAGTGGGATTTATTTTTTTCAGGATATACTTGTGCAATAAAGTCACTTAACCCAAATTAGGCTTTAGGGTAAACCATGAAAAAGGGATTCACATTTTGTGGGTCTTACCTGATTAACACGCAAGCAAGCAAATAAATACTTCTGTCATACTTTTTCCATCTCATTTTCCCCATTATGATATCTTATAAATTAGCTAGTCTCAGACTTCTTTACTGAGCATTCAAATATTCAAGCTTTCTTTTTCCGAATGCCATTTATTTCCAAAAAGGTAAGTGTTTATATGAGAGGTGTGTGTTTCTGTGCACAAGTATATCCTGGTTAAGGTAAAGGGGTTAGGTAAAGGGATATCTTGTGTGTGTGTGTGTGTGTGTGTGTGTGTGTGTGTGTGTGTGTGTGTGTGTGTGTGTGTGTGTGCGCACACGTGAGTGTATGTGGGTTAAGGTTAGGTAAGGGGATAGATCTAGGGTGGTGGATGTGTGTTGGTTTGTCTGTGTGTGTGAGCCTATTTTGTAGTGTTATGGAAAGGGCATGTTTAAGCAAGGTGTAAGGTTAAAGTTAGCATTCATTATTAAGTTGGTGCTGGGGGTAGTGAAGGCCTGGATAACCTGGATTTGATTAACTGTTCAGATGTCTGAGACATGGCAGAGGAAGGATGGACATGCATATCCTGGGTTGGAGGGTGTGTTCTTGGACACACCTCATGTTAGATCTCGGGTGGAGGCTAGATACATATAAAGGGCCATTGTTCTAAGTGGGAATAGGTGGGGGACTCTGCCTGAGTCACCGAGTAGGTGGGATGATCTGCTGCAGTTCTCACAGTACTTTTGCACATTGGACATGTACAGGTCTGTGCAAGGAGAAATGAGAATTTAGCACTCAAGTTAATGATACACCTTGGCAGGAATAAGACAGTGGACTAAGATGCTTTGTTCTCCTCACTGGCCATAAGCATGAGTTTGAGTAATTGTAGGGGTGGGATAGGAGAGCTCAATAGACAGTAGATGAGGAGGGCTCCATTGTCAGGTACTCCTGTGACAATACTGGAAAAAGTGAATGGGATTCCATACAAGTACATATTGAAAGGCATATACGGTTTATTTCCACTACCTTCAGGAAGACAGCTTCCACTATGAGTAATTGTTTTGCCCTTTTTCAGGATATCTTTTGACTGTGTAGAAAACTGTTTTTTTTTTGTTCTTCTGTGCCTGATCTAGGAGTCCAGAAAATATTGTATCTGTCACAAACTATGGCATATAAGTTTACTGTGCTGCCTCCAGAATGTCTGTGGAATTATTTACATGCTGTCACTGCAAACAAAACATTTTATTTAGTTCAAGGTCTCTCAAATGAAGAAATAAGCCTCTCAGTGAAAGCCGTGATTTCTCTATCTTTTTCAGAGATAATAAACAAAGTCTTAACAATCTCACTTATTGGGGATAAAGGGGTTGCAGTAAACTTCAAAAAATGGTAGCTAGCCATTAAAGATCATTTTACTTTACTTATAATGTTCAGAGTATGCATGTAGTAAGGGAAAACCCTATGTCATGTTTCAATATTTAGAGAAGGATGACTTTATTTGAATGTAACTTTTAATTTCCATAATTCACTTGCAATAAAACAATTTATATCAAGTATCATAATTCCTTTAGACAAAAATAAGTCAAAATATCAGCAGCTGCTATTTCATTATTTTCTTTTGTCTTCCTAAATTATGCCAGCACATTGCATCACATATGCTTTATATTATTCATACTAAAAAAGTAAGCCAAACGTATTATGTTTTCTTTGGCAATTTGATGGTATCTCTAGAATGAGGTCCACTAAAATAGATGTAATAGGTCTATTTTATGAAAGAATATACAAGTTATGGTAAGTTATGTTAGAAGTATGGCTATTTGTATGCATTACTAAAACCACATATTTAGGCAAAAGTGTAGGATGGCAAAAGGATAAGATGGGAAGGCCAGACTGAAATGATTGACGTTCTGCATTCAGTTTTGTTTTTTTGTTTTTTGTTTTTGTTTTTGTGTGTGTGTGTGTGGGGGGTAGTATTTATTTATTTATTTGCTTGCTTGCTTGTTTAACTGGGTAATCCCACTGGACACAAGTGCCTCTTTTCAGAGATGACATAGTAGCACTCTGTGGTTAAGTGACTTGCACTATCAAGTGCAAATTGAGAGCATCATATCAAAGACTACAGGATGAAGCTATTAAAAGCCCATAGCCTTAACTACCAGATGTAAGTACTATGCACATAAAAATCGGGTGGAACATTAGTGATATTAGTGCTGCATCATGCAAGGCGTGGTAGCAATGTATCCAAGGTGCACCTACTAAGGTCCATTTAAAATGTAACCAACTGCATGCACTGATGACCACTGCCTCTGCTTTTCACTTCCTGGCCTACACTGAAACTGCAGCCATTACCATGAGCTATTTATGGAACCAGAACTTCATAGCAGCAAAAGGTTACATTAAGGCAGGATACAAAGCAGCAAGGGAAGTGACAGCAACAGCAGCGGTATTAGGTTCCAAAGGATGAGAGCGACTACAGGAATTAGGCATAAAAGAATTTGCTTCGATTGTACCAATAGACTACATGCATTAATAAAATATAACTTATTTTAACCTTTGCTTGGCAAATCACTTCAGATTACCCTAGCAGATAAGTAAAAACTTATCTTACACAATATTTAAACAGATGAGAAATAATATCAGACTTTGTCAAGGTTTCCTGGTAGGTTAAGTCTATTCTAGTTGCTTTACTCTAGCTATCTTTCATATAATACTGATATTACTGATGCGGTTTTATTATCAGACTGAATGAAAGCTCTTCCTACAATTCAAATTCTTTCCATTTTCAATTTCCTCTTTCTTGTTCTCTGTGTTAGAAATGGCTGCTAACAACTGCTGTTCAGCTGTTGAGAAATAGAAATTATTCATTGATTCAAAAGTTTTCAAAATATTATGTCAGTAAAATAAAATAAATGTGATCCCTTTCTAGCACTGTTTGTACAATCTTACTGAAAGGAATAAGGCACTGCCCTCCTTCAATGTGCCAGACAATTAATGAATATCTAGGCAACAGAAACAGTTCACCTTTTGTACAGTTTGCATTGAACCAGAGTTTTTATATTGGCATTAGAAAATGAGGATATATTTGAATCCTCTAAGGTGTGAAAAGCTTGTTTCAGAGTCTGTAAAAATCTGTGAGATCTTATATGAACTTGTAGGTTGGGTGTGAATAAACTAGATTGTGCATGCAAGGTGAAAAAGTTTTTTTGGAATGACTACTGATTTGTATTTAAAAGAACAGGCATGTTAAAACAGGACCAAATAAATTGCTCTGCATTATCAATGGTTCCTTCATGTGAAGCGAAGCAACACAACATAGTGTCTGAGGTACTGGGTTGGAAACCTGTGGATGAATCCCATCAGATTCTGTCCATCAACTATGCAGATCTGAATATATCACTTTAATTACTCACATCTTGATCCCCTTTAAAAAAATGAAGGGACTGCATTCTAGTCTGGCAAAATAAAACACTATTTTTTCTTTTTGTTTCTTTTTTCCATCTAGTGCATGACTGCACATTAATACAGCCACAGAATAGTATGCATTGCCTTGTAGCCTAGAATGAATGAAGGAAGTCTTTGAATTACTTGCCTGCCATTCACGCAAGGATTCTTTTTTTTTATAGTCTGGAGACTTTCCTTAAACAAAAAAGATTAACTATACAGAGAAGAATAATTTTAGAAACATTTTCATTTGAAATCCTGTATTTTTATTTAACTTTCAAGTTTTATGAAAATTAAATGGTTTTGCTTCTGCACCATGTGATGCTTTGATTTAGCCATTTAAATACTATAAACAGTTACTTACCAAGTAGGGTGGCTGCGATAGTGCAGCAGTTAGCATTGCCACCTCACAGCAAGAGGTTCTCCAGTTCAATTCTTGTCTGGGGTGCCTTCTGTGCGGAGTCTGCACATCCTCCCTGTGATCGTGTGGGTTTCCTCCAGGTGTTTTGATTTCCTCCCACATCCCAAAGACATGCTACAGGTGGATTGGTCAATCTAAATCATCCCTAGGTGTGAGTGTATGCATGTTTGTGTGCCTTCTGTGGAAGGATGGGTGCCGGGCTGGCAACTTGACACTGTAAAACTTCATGGACCATTGTTCTGCTGTGGTGACCCCTAATAGGAAAATCTGAAAGAAGAAGTTACTTACCAAGTGAGAAAACAGATTTTCCACAGCTGTTACCACTCGGACATGTCACTTTACTAGTGAAGCAAGGAAAACCATAAAGTGTGAAGTCACACTTGTAACACTGTATACCCATACCTGCAGGAAAAAGAAACATAAACCAAATCAGACTGAAGCTTCTCAGACAGTACACATCTTAGATGTTGAACCAAAAGTCTTTTTAGTTTAGTAATAATCACTAAGAAGGCAAATGTGAGTATTCAAAATGTGGTTAAAAGAGTATACTGCAGAGGTACATATCAATCATGTAAAGATAAACTGTTATGCACAAGCCTAAAACATAAACTAGGCAACATTAATGTGTCCGTTGCTTTACAAAAATGAATGGATTAAAGAAGACTGCATAAGTATTCAAAGAACCTCAATATGCTTTTGCTTTAAGTTTTGTCACGTTATTTCTTAACCTTTATTGAATCAGAATTAATCTGAGAAAATTCTTTCATAGGTGTCTTTACAAAACCATTCAAACAAAGTGATGAGATGAAAGGGACACGTGGGTAATACTTTCATCATCCATAACTAGGCTACTTTTTCCATTTTTAAAAAGAACTAGTCACGTTAATGTTTTAAGGGGGCTTTCTGCTTAGACATCTAATCCTGGAATAATACCAAATGTATACATTAAATTAAATTCAAAACAGTAAACTAACATAGTAAATGGAAATAAGTAATGTTTTTGTGGATAAGGCAAGGCCCCTGTATCCTATGATGATGGCTTGCAGCCCATGCAACCAACCTCATCCATTCATATTTTAACTCGAAGACTGCATGACCTTTGGGAGACTTTTTTCCTCATATTTTAAATTGATTTCAGATTAGGTAGTCAAATCTATATCGTTAAAATCATATGCAAAGTGAAATTCATACAGTAAAGTAAATTGGTAAGAAAAGTATAATAATAACAATAATACATAAAAGTATGATATATAAACACATTAGAAAACATAGAAAAAGTGCACAAAAGAAAAACATACATGATTTATACGTAATATTGTGTAGTACTTAACGTCTAAAACATATATCATATTTTAACATTTCAAAATGCTATTTTCACACTTTTTTCCTTACTCTTTATTACAAATTGGTAGCAATACAAAATCCAAGTGTATTTATGTACTTAACATTGTTAACAAATAAATGAGACTGATAATAAAGCAAGCAGAGAAGTTAAAAAAGGAAACTTGTATCTAGAATAGAACAGTGTTTACAAACACAAATCCCATTATAACACTAAAAAATATAGATGAGAGGTAACAATATATAGGTTAGACTGGATAATGAAAAGTATTCTCTTTATAATAGGATTAATCATTCTGTTTTTGAATGACAGGCATTCGTCTAGAGCTATGTATTTCCAGAACTTGAAAATGTTTATAAGAATGCATAATGCCTAACTGCTGTTACTGCCAGAATAGTTCCTAAACCACAAGGACCATTTGCAGACATCATCATGCATATCTTTACATTAGGTCTGCTCCTCTAAAGCATATTTGGTTTCTTGTACTAATTTCCAGAGGTTATCAGTTATGGGAGGCCCTTATTTTTTACATGGATGTGTGGCAACTTTTTTCCTATTATCCAATGTATCAGGGAACATTCACTCCTAGGCAACTTAAAATTGAGGTCAAAGCCTACTAGAAAAAGAAAGAGAGTAACTGTGATAACTCCCAGCCATATCCTATTCAGAGTCCTTGAGGCTTATTTTTCGAAGAGTAAATAGGGACAGTCCCAAAAACGTAATGCCAGGTGCCTACTTCCTTTGTGTTACATCTCCAGCAAATAGCCAACGAGGCTGAAAACATAAGGGAAAAATCAGACAGGTGTGTAAAAGTATTTAAACAGGCTTTGCCAGCCAAAAAAAAAAACTGTATCAAAATAGTTTGGTTGCATATCATGAAATCTGAGTCAGAGTAGACCATGTTACAGTACTGATGTCAATATTATGATGTTTTTCCCACATCTGTCTATGAGTATAAAAAAGGGGTAGCTTATGAACTAAGAATATTTTATACAGTCTGGAAATAAGTATTTTAGCGAAAATTAAGTCTTATCTGGAATCTATTCATGAAACTATCCATAGTGGCTAATTATACCCAGAGATGGAGCCAAATGTTGTATGAAAACAAAATTAAATCATCCATCCTGGATTTATCTGAGTAATGCAGACCAAAGCAATCTTTCAAGTAGGACCAATCCTTCACAGTCTCACCATTCAACAGCTGGTCCCAGTAGCATAAAATGAGTATGTTGAGAGCTTGGACTTGACTTTGTAGTTGGTTAGTTGTACATCAATAATAAGAAGTATATGGCAGACTGAATCTCACTAGTGTTACTTCTCAGTTGGCTCAAAGGCAAGGTGCAAGTACCCACTAGTTCAAAAGCAATATATGACTTATTTTTAAGCAAGGCTGATTTTCTCAGGTATATTGCCTTATAAAGTGAAGACAGGTTGCCTCTCTGTGCCAAAATAAAGTCCTTCCAGACTGCTTTAAATTGTGTAGATAAAAGAAAAAAAAAACGTGAAAGTTTTAGTCTTAAGGTAGATGTCAAAATCTGGCAGTGAGAGACCACTGACAGCAGTAGGAAGAGACATCAGCTCCCTTGACAACCTACACTTCTTCCCGAGTCGTAAAATGAAGTGGCTATTCCTTTGAATATGCAGATGAATTCTTTAGTTGGGTTCATGGGAAGGGTCTGCTCAGCATATAAAATTAGAGGGAAAACAAACCATTTGATTGATATTATTCTTTGCTGAAAGTCATTGTTTAGTCCCTTTCACAACTGAAAGTGATTCTTTATCTTGGTGAAAATAGCTTCATAAATTACTGAGACTTCTGAAGAACCAAAGAACCACACCCCTAAGTCAACTGATTTAGAGCTACAACAAATGGGAAATTTTGCTTAAGGTGGGCCAATGGTAAGAAGTTTAGTTTAACCATCTTTGTTGGTTTATCTTATAACCAGAGACTTCCAAATGTATCCAACTCACTAAAATGTATTTATTTATTGACATTTGCTTACCAGGAAAAATCCAGCTGGGTGGGATCTCATTTTCAGCAGAGTCAGGTGAGAAAAGCTCCAAAGTATTACAAAACATTTTAAGATTGATACTTTTAAAATCTTTAAAAATAATACAAAAAACTACTACAGGTTAGATAATTATATCAAATTAGACATAGTATGAGAGCATTGGTCAAGAATAGATATGTTATATGACGATTTAATACTTACAGAAATTTCAGCTAGTTTACAGAGAAAAAAAACAAATCCATGTGAACACCACCAACAAAGCTGTAAACCTTTAATTAAAACATTAAGCTCTTTCATCCAACATGTGGTCAGACTTCACTTTCATTGTTCACATCTGCAAATTTGGGCTTATGGGCAGTTGATGGGCCACCAGATGCAATACTTTTCTTAGGGTCATAATTTAAGCATTGGTCTGTTGGTATGGAAAACATAGCCTTGTTCTTGCATGGATCTAAAATATCTTACAATAATCCTATCATACTAGGCCATATATTATGCTCATTTTATACCCAACAATTAAATATGGGTACCCACAATCTTTACGTAAATGCCAGGCATGGTATATGTACTGAGCAGATATTCCCCAGAAAACAATTACAGAAGTACAACTGAACAGCAATACTTGACCATTACAATATGACTTTTATTACGGGTGTAGCTAATGTATGTTCAAGCCACACAACAGTAAAATAGTAAAGAACATTACTTGGAATAAGAGCCCAGGTGGGTGTCAGTCAACTATTTTAACAACCTTCAGTCCGCTATTTGCAGTACACTTGCATTTATCCCTTTTGGCAAACACATATTTAATTACTGAAAAACTGACATTTCTCACAGGCATTAGAGTAGAGGAGCAGTGAAAGTTAGCATTCTACAACTGACCGAATTGTGTGAGAAGTAGTGCTTACCTTATATAAGCAGATATCTGACTCAGAAAAAAAGGTTTTCAGCAAAGGAAGCTTGCAGGATGCAAACATCATTCACAGATGTTTTCTTCAATAACAGCATGAGGTTTTGTGCTTCTCATTGCACTTATAATATGTAGTCACCCCTCTAAATTCAATGATTATGATAATTAGAGCTCATTTCATTACTGTTTCTGAACCATTCAAGTTGTGCATTTAGCACACCTGGTAAACATCATGCAGATTTCTTACATGATGCTGGGCACATGCTTGAGCACCTGTATGCAGCTCTTTTCATTTTTTTTAATAAGCAGGTAAATGCTAAAAGAAAGACAATATTCTTTTAAATAATTAGTTTTAGAAAAAAATATTATTAGATACAATATTCTATCTATCCTTCTTGTGGGACTCAAATATAGATGTATGATGACAAAAGATTTTTTTCCAAAATGTTTTTATTCATTTTATAACACAATAACTTAACAGTATAGTAACAAGAAAAACAAACTATGTAAAATGTCCATAACAACTAAAAAAGCAATATACATAGTAGAACACTTAATACTTCTCGAACACATTAGACAATTTTGTCCAAGCAATTAAGTGATGAGTTGTGCTGTTAGTCCTTGCTTTTATAGTAGCAATCTCATTCTTAAAATATATTCCACAAGCTGAATAAACTCAGCTTTAAAGACAGGAGTAAATTTGGATTTCCAATTTTTAGTAACAGTTTTCCTTGCTATAGAGAGATAGACCATAGTAAATGTTTGGTTTTTAGGAATGACTTCAGGAACAGGAATACTGAAAAGGATAAGGGAGTCAGAAATCATAGTTGTCATTCCATAGAGCTCTACAAAGATATTTAAAGTCTAACCAAAATGGGGAAATTATTTTGCGAATAAAAAACATATGTATCCAGTCAGCATCAGGGTATCCACGTCTCCAGCATTTTATTTCATCTTTCTTGTACATTGTTGCTAGTCTGTGTGGGGTGAAAAAACATCTATGTGAAAATTTCCATGTGTACACATGCCAGAACAGGGAAGATGTGGATTCCATCAGCGACTGTAAACAAAGTTTTTTTTATCTTTTTCTGAGAATACTTGTCTATTAACTTCAGTTGAATAATTCCAAAAGAAACATCTGTTTTGCTAAAATAATTTCTGAGAATTTTATAAATAACAGATATGTATGAAGTGTTCTTGGGTGAGCTATTAATAATTGTTGAGATAAAATTCACGATTTTTAAGTTACTCTTGTATGCCTCTAATGAGGGTACATATAAAATGTACGTATAAAATCCTTACAAGTTTGGATGTCCAGCCAATTGCAATTTTTCAAACTATATCTGCTGATCAAATAGTCTGCAGAACCTATTTTATTAGCTGAGAGAAACTGATTCCAATATAATAGGTCACCCTTCTTATATTCTAACATTTTCTGAGTATCAAAAGATATCAAGTATTCATTTGTGTAAGCAACAGGAAACATAATTATTAATAAATTCTTAATTAATTGATTAGAAAACATAAGCTTTTTAAACAATAGCAATATCTGGTTTATAAGAGGTGTGAGAACAAGTTTTGACCTTTCACTTTGAATGTATTTTTTTTAAATCCATATACAGATGTTTGTATGCATTTGACTATATGGTTCAAACAATGTCCTATTACTATTTAGAAGTAAGGTTTCATGTACTGATTCCAATATGATGTATAAGAAGTATTATTCCAAAGCAACACTATGTTAATAAATGCAGAAATAAAAATCAGTACTTGGAAACCCTATACCTCCTTCATCCCAGCTTGTGGTGTGCCAGAGGAGAGAAAATATTATTTTTTTTGGGGGCTACCAAAGGAAGTTGAGTAATAAGTTATTAATTTTTTGTTTGATTTTGACAGGTGGGGAATTATTAGAGCTTGGCCAATGAATAAGATTTTAGGTAACAGTATCATTTTGATTAAAGTTAGTCTGTCTTCAAATGTGAAGAAGAGTCTGTTTCAATTGTCAGTTAGACTAGTAATTGAGTTTATAAGTTGTAGGTAATTAGATGTGAGTGATTTTTTTATAATTAGATTCAATAATGATGCTTAGATATTTAATATGCATCCCCTCCCAGCTTATTGATTTGACTGTATCAAAAATTTTTTGATACAGTCAGATCCTTGAAATTAAACTCATTGTCCTATTTGCAAAACTTCAGCCTTAACAGAAATTCTGGAGTCCTTTACTTCACTACTGCAAGTTTTATGTAACAGGTAATTAAAGTCTCCAGACAAAATTATACAGCCTTCAGTATTATCTAACAAGGTATTTAATCATTTTTGATTTTTACACCCATACTGAGTATCCCCTACATATTGGTCAATGTAAATAGTTTATTTCGTAGTTCTATGCTAAGCTGTAGTAAGTGACCTATTAATTTGCGTCACTAGCTGTCTGCATTAACCTTGGCATCTAAGAGCCTTTTTTTTATTATATGGATGCATTTTTCATAATGAAGAATCTGATAATAATTCAATACCCCAAGCATTTGGCATAACTCATGTCGGTGTCTTACTTAGATAATTTGTTATTAAAGAAATGAGGCACGCCTGGATCTTCTAAAAGAAAACCCATTCAAAATAAGCAAAAACATTGTAAAGAAGTAAAATAAACATCATAAGCCCAAACCTTATCATATAAAATGTAATGTTGTAAATAAAAGACAGCAAACAAAATGGTTTACACATCCCTTTGGTGAGGCCTTTCCAAATTATCAGTTTTAGCACTTTTTTTTATTGATGGTTCCTCTAAACCACAGTCACTTGTATGGAGTGCATCAGCAGTGCACTGCAGTGGGCTTTTTCACTTTTCCCTGTTGTAGTGTAACTGCAATGTTGGTATGTATAACTTGGAGGGTATGAAGGACTAAGCCCCTCCACCACGGGGGGGGGGGGGGCAGGGAACTCAGAACTTGCAAAAAATGTTAATTCTTTATTGTTTTTCATGTTTAGAAACCAAAACTATAGGGCTGTTCTACAGGTCTTCTCTTTGACATCTTTCCACTGGGATCCAGGTTAACTTTTTCACTTGTTTTGAGTTTGTAATGTTTGATTAAGACTATCTTACCGGGCAGGTCTGAGAGTATTTTCCTGTTCTATAACTGGAACTCCTGTACCTTCTGTTTCTGAGGTTTAAATAGTATAGTATCCACTAGGAAGTGTGGAACACATAATCTTTTCTCACCGTCAGGTTCTCTGACTTTAACTGATAATCTCATCATAGCAAACTTTACTTTTCTCCAATGCCTCAGGACAGTCACATGGTATATTTATTTGAGATGTCTTTTTCCTGTCTGTCTGTCTGGCTTTGTAATTCATGTCTTTAATTTCTCTGTGACCCATACCTCTCAGCTGTCCAGATTTTTGCTGTGCATTTTTGGTCTGATCTTCATAAAATGTTTGGTTTTCTGGACTCTTGTAATCAGTGAGGACTGAATACATTAAATAATGATAAAATTTTGAGTTTAAGATGTCATATCCTTCAGAAAATGTATGGTAGCAGAAGGCCTTTTATTATAGCAACATTCTAAATTTATAAGAGCAATATTTAAAATATGTCCCTAGTTTTGGGGTGTTTTTCCCCCATTATTTTTGACTTTGCCAAGTTTTTTTTGTGTTTAGAGGTTGCGATATATGCTGTGATCTCTCTATAATGTCAAAGGGTCCCTGCCACTTGATTAGAAAGTTCAACTGAAAGAACTAATAACTTGTTTTAGGCAGAGGGGACTAACACCAATACTTGGTTTCTGGCTAGCAGCTTTCTGTTTCTATTATTTCTGCTATAATTTTCTTGTTGGGTATCTTGTACCCTTTCCATATGCTTTAAAACTATGGGCAGAACAATTTTTAATCTGTCTTGGAGGCAAGTATAATGCTCCAGTTGACTCTTAAGTGGGGCCTTTTCCTGCTTCCATGTTGCTTTAGCAATGTACATCAACCTGCCTGAGGTGTCTGTCATACAGAGGTTTAAAAGGACTAAACCCCAACCATAATGCTGAAACTTTTCATATATTTAAATATTTTGGCTTAAAAACAACTCCACTTATTTGCTAAACAACATTCACTACCCACCTTGATTCAGCAACTTTGCACATTGATAAACACTATGTTCAGCATTACACAAATTTGACCAGTTTCTCAACCTCAGCAGACTTTCAAGAAAACATTTGTTCAGCTGCATCAGATGGATCCATATGGGTGTCTGGCACTGTGCTAAAAATAGATATACTGAAAATCTGAAAATATTGAATAAAAAATGCTGAAATATCAAATTGTTGAAAGTTATAAATAGACCCAACCCAGTTTGGTTTTGTCAAAGTCATGCCATGCTTACTGAACCTGAAGCTGATTGCAAATTATGTTACCTACACTGAAGATACAGTGAACCTGCCAGCCAATAAATCCAGCTCAAGCTTTACCTGTCTCTCCCTTTCATCTGTTCAACAAGATATACATGAAACTGGCTCACCTCCAGCAGTCACACAGGACCAAGTCCAAAAGGCATTATTAAAATCTAAACATATTGCATTGATGGGTCCTGGCAGTATCCCTGGATGCAACTTAAATAACATGAAGCAGGATTTAGCTACTCCCCAATGGCACTGTTTGACCTCAACCTCATTACATGTTCTGTACCAAGCCAGTGGAGAACAGCTACAGTCATTCCCCTGCATAAGGGAGGACCTTCCACAGACCTCAGCAATTACAGACCTGTAAGCCTGAGCTGCCTCATAAACAATGTCATATAAAGACTTATGGAACTTATTAGTGAGGATATAGGGAAAGGCCAGACACCAGACCAATCTTAGACTGGATTCATGAAGAGTGGGGCATGCCTACTTAACCTGGTGAAGTTTTTGAAAAGGTCTCCAAAGCAATTAATAAAAGTAAAATGGTACACACTATACACCTTGCCCTGGTCAAAGCTTTTGACACAATCCCTCACTCAAGCATGGTAGTAAGGCTAATTAAATTAAGAACAAACTCCTATGTCACCCCTGGATTGCTAGCTAGCTCACAAACAGGATGCAAGAGATCAATACAGGGAAGTTACCTCCATAAAGAAACCAATCACCAGTGCATTCCCCCTGGGGTTCAGTGCTGGGAAATCTCCTGTTTGACATCTACTTCTCTGAAGTAAAAGCTAATGCCAAAGGGCTCTGGCTGACTAAATTTGCAGATGACTGCAAGCTGGAAACAGTCATTTAATCCCCAAATGATTTATCCATGTTGCAGGAAAGTTAGTCCTAAACAAATAAGTGTCATGTTTAATCATAGCCTCACCTCAGGTTCCATGCCCACTGAGTGGCACACAGCTACAGTATTACACTCCACAAGGGGGATCCACCTTGGATCCTGGGAACTACCACCCCATCAGTCTGACGAGCCTGATCTGCAAGGCCATGGAACGTATTACAATGGAACTTATAAACAAAGACATTGGCAACCTTCAAACACTGGACCCCACCCAGTTTGGGTTTGTGAAGGGTGGATCTTGTCTCCTGAACCTGATTGACTTCTTTGAATCAGTCTCCAGAGCTGTGGATGAGGGTAAGATGATCCACAAAGCCTATCTGGACCTCACCAAGGTCTTTGACACCTTCCCCCAATTTAGAATCAAAGATAGACTTACTAAGTTGGGCATAGACTTACTAGGCTGGGCATTAACTCCTACATCACTCGATGGGTTGCCAACTGGCTTACTGACAGAACCCACACTGTAAAAGTAGCTGACTCCAAATCCAGCTCCAGACAAGTGACAAGTGGAGTACCTCAGGGTTCAGTCCTGGGACCACTCTTGTTTGGCATCTACTTCTCTGAAGTACAGGCCAACATTAAGGGACTCTGGCTAACAAAGTTCACAGATGAATGCAAATTTGGAGCTATTATTGAATCCCCAAATAATGTGGATACTCTACAAAAAGGCCTTACAGAAACAGATGCTTGGTGCCAGAGCCATGGGCTCAAGCTCAATGCCAAGAAATGTATAGTTATCCCCTTTGGGAAAAAACATGTACCCGTGAATTACCACATAGGTGGCAGTACACTAAACACCAAAAGTGTGATAAGAGACTTAGGGACACAGGTGGACAGTGGTCTCACCTTCAATAACCACATCGCCACAACAGTCGGAAAATCCTTCTATGTGGAACACCTCATCACTAAGGGCTTTTCATCCAGAAAAAAGGAGATCATTGTTCCACTGTACTCATCCCTCATTAGATCCATTATAGAACAGAACGCCCAGTTTGGTATGTACCTCTCAAGACATCTGCAACAAATGGAAAGGCCGCAGAAATACCTCACTAAAAAAATCACAGGCCTAAAGCAGATGCCCTACATTGACCACCTTAAAAAACTCCATCTGTACTCTGTTGCATATCGTCTACTCAGAGGCAATCTCTGCTTAACATACAAGGCCATGTCAAACCCAGAGCTGTTGGACATGCTACACTTAAAGAAATCCCAATCCCTCAGAGCCACACACTCCAGGGATCTAAACCTTGTCATCAGAATAAACAAAACATGCTGGAGGGATAGGTTCCTGACCCAGAGACTCCCCAGACTCTGGAATAGACTGCCCATACATGTCAACCAGAGCACCTCTTTGGCCCTCTTCATAAGGAATCTTGACGATTGGATGGGAGAAAGGAAATTCACTCTGGGGATCACGTCAGACAGGGGTCCTGGGAAGTAAATAGTGTGGGAAGAAATAGCCAGGGAATTGTTATGGCTAGGCTTGTATAGGGCCGATAGCCTAGTACCAACCTATGAACCTATGAATAACTGGTGCAAAAAAAAAAAAATCACTGACTGAAAATAAATACCAAAAATGCATTATTGCTTCCTTTGGACAGTCTTCTACTGTGGGGAATGAACAAATTTACAATATGCTCATAAGAGTTCACCCAGTTGTTAAGGATTTGTGAACTTATGTGGACGGTGACCTAACTTTCAACCAGCATGTGTCTATTTTTGTAAGAAAGTCATTTTATATAATTTACAGCTAATAAACAAAGGGATTTTGTCTAGATCTAGGGATGTCATTATCCCCTTTTACTCAGCCCTTATTAGGCCAGTTATTGAGTATAATGCTACCTTTGGCAAGTATCTGTCTAGACACATGCAACATTTGGAATGTCCACAGAGATACCTTGCTAAAAGGACACAAGACCTAAACAATATGCCATACATGAACTGACTCAAAGCCCTGTCACTATACTCAGTATCTTTCAGGCTGCAAACAGGTGACCTACGTCTGGCATACAAGGCAGTACTGATGGACCTACTGCACATTATCAAGTTAAATGGCAGTATAAATACTCAGTCTAAGTATCTAAACCTCTTCTGCAACAGAACAGTTTGAGGGACAGGTATGTCTTGCAGAGGATAAAAGTGGTATGGAACAGACTCCCCATCTATGTAAAACAAAGCTCATCAATGTCCATATTCAAGCTCAGCTTGGATCAATGGATGGATAATAGAAAATTTATATTAGGACTGCCCCCTTGGACAGGGGCAGCCCCTAAATACTTCACTGCATGCGTGAGTCCCTTCAAATTATCTATGGTATTATCCCAGTTATTGTCACTAGTAATATACAATTATTAGCAATAGGATGGGTAAGGCTAAAGTAATACTAAATGGGATAAGTTAATTCAAGCAGCAAAAGGGAAATTGTCTAGGCTTAAAATAGTCCACAAGGGCAGCAAGCTTAGTACTTACCTATGAACCTATAACCTATGAAAATAAGATGAGAGATTTCTGATATCTTCTAGGATTGAGTTCCACAGGTAGCAACAGCCACTATTATTAATTTTTCAATTTTTGAGCAGGTTAGTGCTGCGGTGGTACGGCGGTAGCATTGTTACCTCACAGCAAGAGGTTCTCCCATTCGATTCTCGGCTGGGCTTGGGAGTGCCTTCTGTGTGGAGTCTGCATATCCTCCCCGCGGTTGGGTAGTGTTTGAAAGACATGCTTGCGTAAATGGGCGTGCCTTCGTTGAAGGTTGGGCATCGAGCTGGCACCTCTGCGTTTCGTAAAAATCTACTGCCAATCATTAGCTGACTGGAGTTCCACTGTGGCAACCCCTTACTGGGAAAAGCCGAAAGACAAACAACAACTATGTGTTAGGTTCGTGAGCTCAGTTCTTTGTGTGTGTATGTGTGCGTGTGTGAATGTTCACCAGTTTAATAATTGGCTTGGTGCACGGCATCTATTTAGGGTATAGAAGATATTGTAGGCAGTCTTAATATGAAAATAGGATAGCAGATTTGATAGATACAGGCAGTTAAGGGAGTGAAAAGCCACACAGTGATATGTGCAGTTGATGTGGCTACTTGTGTATTTTGCAATTTTATTATAAGATTGCTCCAGTTTAGTTACATGAAAAGACTGTAGTTTAATGAAAACTGATGAATCACATAGGAGACTAGGAAGTATATTGGTCTGAGCTGTAGTCTTTTTTTACATAGTCTGTTAGGATATGTGTAACTTTAAAAAGAACTCCTAGTTTAGGGTGGGTTTTTTGAACTTCATTTTGGACAGGCTGATTGAATCTTAAATATATGACCTGTTATATTTCCCAGTAGTTTTGTATTTTGCCCTTACTCAAAACTATTATTTCTGACAGATAATATTTTATGTTACAGTAGTCTGATCATTGAGTTAGAGGTAAAATACCATTGGTTTAGTTATGTTTAGATTTATGATTAGTTTAGAATATGTTCAATATTTATAAAGGAATGTTGTAAATCATATTTGAGTTGTTTGATTTTAGAAGCAGGAGATATTAGTGTTGAGTCATCTGTATATTGGATTAGATTTGCTGGGTGAAAGCCTGTAAATGTTTTATTTATAAACATTTTCAAAGTAAAGGTCCTGATATTGAACCTTGTAGCACACCTAAAGGATAAATGATAAATGTCAAAATATTTGAGGACTTTTTAGATTTGGAGAGTTGGGAATTAGGGAGACTGCATTCCTGCACTTACCATTCATGAAACATCAGATCTCCTTCTTAGATACATGGATTTAGGTGTTAGCAATAGAATTTATTTGTGGTATAGTAAAGTCATATAAGGTACTATAGGATGTTATAAGTGTTTGTAGTACAAATAAAAAACAGATATGTTTCTGTCTATGCATGTGTAAATTGAAAAATGTATTCATATATTTAAACATACCTATAATATATATGTATTCATGTACCTATAGGTATGTATGTGTGTATATGTACAATATATATAAATTCAGCAACAAAACAGATGGCCTTAACATGATAGTTATTTTTCTGTTTTTTTTTTTTTTGTGGAGATGCTTTGTATTTACGGCTACTGTATCTATCTTTGTATTTATGAATTTTAAAATATAGTATTGTACATATATATTTCATATATGTTTTATTAAAATAAAATATTTAAACATATAACAGTCAAATAAAAACTGGAAAAATATACAAAACAATATAATGCTGACTATAATTCATAGTTCAGCAATCAATTAAAAGTCAGATTTTGCATCGTTCCATCAAGTACTTTTCTGTTTTCAGGTCAGAAATACCTACAACTATAATAAATCACAATTAAAATAATCACAGTCAATATCATTATGGGCTTCATGGAAATTACAAAGTGCTAAGAAGATACCATTCATAAAATGAAAAACAGCGTTAGCAGTGAATATTTCACACATCATGTAATAATCAGATATGGATTGTAGTATTATAGTATATATAGGTTTCTTGGAGTAGGGTATTATACAGGATGATGTTTAATAAGAAACTTTCCTTAAAATATGAACTCATAAATCTTTATTTTCTACTGTATTTTACTCAAGACAAAACATAAAAAATTAAAACTAATCTTTCTTCTAGCCTGCCTTTTTTAAGAACAGTATTATAAATCTCACTGGAGATCCACATCCCGCCCCACCCCCAACAAAAAAGACCACAGTGAAGAACTTCTCAAAAGCCAACTTCACACTTCTTAAGACTGGTGTGGTATCCTTCAAGGCCCCTGAGCCATTGGAAACCACAACCCACGCTGCTGAATCCCTTACAAATGCTTTCTACGAGCACCTCCAGGATTGCATGGATCAAGCAATCCCAAATAAAATCAAGACCCTTTCCACCAAAGGCAAGCGCCCGATCTGGTGGACCCCAGCCATAAACAAACTTTACAACAAGAGGAGAAAGCTACTACAAGATAGAGCAAAATCCCTAAAAGGGAAGACATCTCTGATCAATACTAGTAAAAAACTACGATCACTCATAAAATCATCCAAGGCCAACTTTGAGAGAAAAATCGCCAAGGACTCAAAAGACAATCATAAGGCCTTCTTTAGCTATGTTAGAAATCTGGGTGGAAACTCCCAGATATGCTCAGAATTAGTCCAAAATGATACAAAAATCACTGAACCCACAGACATTGCAAACATACTGGCAGACAGGTTCAGTGAAAATTTCTCCCCCACCCCCCAAAAGGAGAAATATCTATCCCAGCAGAGTGTAGCCTCCCAATCATCTCAAATGCCCAGGTGAGAGCTGCTCTCTCTAAAGCTAAAAACACAGCATCAATGGGACCGGATGGTGTTCCCGGCTGTGTGCTACATGAACTCAATGAGGAACTAAACCCACACATAAGGCTGCTGTTTAATCTTAGCCTTACCACAGGATACGTACCCAAAGAGTGGCGTACGGCAACTGTGGTCCCACTCCACAAAGGCGCTGCTTCTACGGACCCTGGTAATTACCGCCCCATAAGCTTAACAAGCCTGGTCTGCAAAGCTATGGAGAGGATCATAATGGAACTCATAAATAAAGACATAGGGGACCTACAGACATTGGATCCTACCCAA
>NC_056743.1:653042343-653083176 GCF_019279795.1 Protopterus annectens
TGATGTCAAGAGAGATTTAGTGTGGCAGTCACTTCCCACTCTGAGAAGACCACCCACATGAGACTCTGAGCTTGATGTTAAATAGTACCAACCTCTTCATGCGTAATACAGTTTATTGAGTGGCACGTGATGTGGGACCAAGCGTTAGAATGAGATGTCAAGACTGGCTATGCCTTTGTGACTTTGTGGACAACTTTGAAGCATCATTTGCTAATGCTCTCTATGGTTGATCATTCTTCATTGGTTCTTATATAAAAGAGAAAATACAGATGTATGAACAGGATGAAAAAAACACTTTCTGTCATGGGAAATACATTTGAGACCCTGCAAACATCATATAACAGGAACCAAAAGGGGACCAAATCACTGTGGTTTAGAAAAGCCAAATACTGAAAATTTGAGTCCACTTCTGACAAGGGTGGCCACAGCTGAGTTGACCTCTTCAATGGATGCAGGTTCAGAGGCCAAGGGGGTCCACAGAACCAAAGATGTCATGGGCCCTTCTCTGACATGCAACCCCACTGTCCCTGAAGAGCTTCTCAACTGCACCCATTTGGAGGCAGTTGGGGTTCATTTATGCCTCTACTCTCCTGCATGGATGGTTATCACACAGGACAAATGGGTATGAAGGATAATATCCAGAGGTTATACAATTCCCTTTTCCTAACCACAACCCAAATTAGGACAGCTACCTCTAGTTGTGCAACACCACCTTCTAAAGGTGGATAAAAGAGAAGTTCACTCTTTGATTCAAAAAAAGCCATCCAAGGGGTCTCCCCAGATCAGACAGGGTCAGGATTTTACACAGGATTCTTTTTGGTTTGAAAGAAAAACAAGGACCTCAGATCATTCTGCACCTCAGTCATCTAAACAATTATATGAAGAAGACCTTGTTCTGGGTGGTTGTGGTGTGGCAAGTTTGCCTTGCATACAGGCAAACAATTGGATATGCTCTATAGGTCCCCAGGATGCCTCTCTCTGCATCAAAATAACCAAAGCATCCCAGAGATACCTTTGCTTACCCCTGTGAGCTAGCCACTTCCATTTCAGAGCCCTGACCTTCAGTCTCCTCACAGACCTCATAGGTGTTCACCAAGTGCATTGCTGTTTTAGTAGCACACCTAAGATTACTAGGGATTCAAGAGTTCCCCGTCTCAATGACTGGTTCCTAGCTGTCTCAACAAGAGACTTTTTGGTTAATGCCAAAGACTACTTGCTCCAACTCTATTTGTCTTTGGGCATATCCATAAATCACAATAAGTCAATTATTCAATAAACACAGACCATTCAGTTCATCAGCTGTCACCTAGATACAACTACATCCATAGTGCACCTTCCTCAAGACAGAATTTAGACATTAAGGAATGTCATTCAATTTCTCCTGTCCTTCAATCATCCTTCAATTGTCCTAATCCTCAGAGTTCTGGGACCAATGATATCATCTATTCTAATGGTGCAGTTCATTCAGTTTCACATGAGGATTTTATAATGGCTTCTAAAGGCTCATTGTCTCAGATTTATCAGCTTCTTTCAACTCATATCATAAATAAACTTTGTAAGGAGCAGCTGTGTTGGTGGCTAAATTATCCCTATGCTCATTCTTGGAGATCCTTTGCTCCTCAACACCTGCAGTGGTATTGATCATGGGTGCCTTCTAGATGGGGTTATAGGGGCATTGCAGTGGAAGGGTGGTCTAAGGATTATGGAGTTCTGAAGGGGCCATTTTTCATACCAGTGTCTCAGAGATGTGGGCAGTTCTTCTCTTATTGCAGTAATGACAGGACTACTTTTGTCCAAGAATAATTTCTATCCAAATGGACATTATGGCAGTGGTTTTGCACATCAATATGAAAGAGAGAACCAAGTGTTACCACTTGTGCTGGGAAACCACCTTATTCCTCATTGACCCTATTGGCCATGGCAAATTGTTTCAGGCTTCACATCAGGGAAACCCCCTGGATCATAGATCCCAGGCAGGAGCTACCATCCTACCCAGCTGGGAAACCTCACCTGAATTTTCACAATCTCAAAGCAACTTCTTGGTTTCTCCACTTCCAATGATGGCCAATAATCCAGCTTTAACCAGTGATGTTGTTAGGATTCTGTCTGCCTCCATGAAACAATCCTCTCATAAACTCCACCATGGTAAGTGGAAACGTTTCACAATCTGGGCTTCGTCACAGGATATTGACACTTTCTCTGTCCTTGTTCTGATAAATTACATTTCCTGTCTAAAATGTTTAACTCAAGTTACAACATCAGCAGATCCTGGCATGGCTTAGCTTTGTATACTAAAAAGTTCTAATATCACCTCCTGATCTGTCCCTAAAATAAGGAAAGAAAAAGCAGCTATCTCAGACTGATGCAGTGCTTCTTTTAGGTGTTATTAATATGGAGAAAACAGAAGAGGGCTCAGCTGCCTAGTCTCCCCATGCATCTTGAAAGGCTGAGAAAGCCCTACATTAAATCTCACCTGATCTTGAGTCTCATAGTAAATATTTTGCAGCAGATAGACAAAATACACAGAAAATCCAAACATACTTAACACTAAACACATATAATCCCAGCTAACCATATTAAAAGCTTTTTTCTGTGTCTAGGCTGACTACCAATAAAGGAGCATATGCAACTTGGCTTCCTGCATCAAGTACAATGTTTTAACTGTAATGCTAAATTCCTGCCTTGGGCCACAATGCTACATTGATGTGTATATAACAAATGTGGCACCAGTGGTGCTAACCTGGACACTAATAAGGACATAATATCCCAAAGTCCTGATTTAGATCTAAAATTGGCCTATAATGTTGTAGATATATAAGATCTTTACTTTCTTTGAAAGTCGTTAAGATAATGGCCTCTTTCTAATGAACCTGGTACTTGTTTGGTCTTGAAAATTTCATTAATTAAGTGCTGGTGCACAAGGACTCTCCACAGTTCACCTCATTACTTACAACTCCAAAAGGAGTCTATCTGTGTTGAGTGTCTTATTCCAGGGAAGATGATGTATTATTTTTCCAATTATTATTTTGCAACAGATGATAAAAAGTTGATATTATTCTAAAATTTTTGATACCCTTATTTCCTTCGAATTCCTTTCCTTTGCTCTAGAGAATCATAAAATCCCCTAAATAGTTAGTCTAACCACAGTTATGACCAGAACTGTGTCAAACTGAGGAGTAGGCAATTGACTCTGTAGTGCAACCTGCTGCTGTCTCCCAGTCCCCCCCACCATGCTCTCACTCTTTTCATCCTGTGCTATCTTCCCCACATCATCCAAACAGCTTACTTGCTTTTTTCACACTTTATCTTAATCTTCAACATTTTCTTCCTTCTTTTCAATGCAACCCAACTGGCCAAGAATGTACTGTAATAACTCAAGAGACAGTAACTGAATTAAGCCAGGGTCTTGGGACCACCAAGCCATTGAGTTCTATATGATCTGTGGTACATTTTAAAAGTATTTTGCAACCATTTTGATCCAAAGATGGACTGAACAAAAATCACAATCAAGGAAAGAAATTCAGCCTTATTTTGTTTTTGTTTTTCTTAAAGAAGGACTAAGTTGTATCTAAGAGTTAATGTTCATTGCTGACAAAGCAGTATTTTACAGTAAACTGTGAAAAGAAATGCTTGTGAGGATATGTAAATCACATTTGAGAATAGTGTGAGTAGTTTACAAAGATCCACAAAAACACTGCTGCAAGAGCGCAGAAGCAGAACTGATAACCAAATACAAAACTGCACAATGCAAATAAACTCCACATGGCCCAACAAAGCAGTCATCAATTACAAAACATAATATGTTTCACCAATTCCAAAACGTAATATGTTCCACTAGTTACAAACTGATTGCTGTGTTCCATTGACTATTCCCAACTGATTGCTGTGTTCTATCACCTCAGTGCCATCTGCAAGTATTTTGAAGTAGTTATGTCTGATGCTTCGACAAAAGCACTAAACTGTAATTATTTTATGTTATTGGTATTTCACCTTATTAAAAATATTATATTTTGTAGCAGGTGATTGCTTTGTTGGGCCCTATGGAGTTTATCCATTTTGTGCAGTTTTCATTTGGTTAATAGTGTGAATAGTATTTGCTTTCCTACTTCCACTCCCATAAGGATGAAAGTGAATGAAGAAATGGCCACAGTCATATTTCAACTTATTGCTGTTATAAATATACACAATGTGCCTCCTCACCCCTTCTCCAAAAGACAACTGCCTTCTGTGTACTTCTGTGATGTTTGACTGGGATGAAAGTGAAAAAACAAATGGCCATAGTAATGAATTTCAAATTGTTGCCGCTAGACATACATTTACAGTATACTTCCTTAGCTTTAACTCCAAAAGTCAACCACTTGTGTGCATGTCTGATATCTGATTGTGACAAAAGTAAAGAAAATGATCACAGCAATGTATTCCAACCTTGTGCTCCTTAACAGCACACTGTACTTCTATAAACTATATTGACATTCTGTGCACAACTCTGAGGTAGGAAAATTTAAGAAATCATGACCATACTATCTAATCCCTCACACTACAGCAACCTTCTTTGTACAACTCTAAGTAGGGTTGGTTTTAGACTAGGTGGCATTAAGGCAGAGGCTGAAGGTAGGATCCCCTACTAAGCTTTTCTCAACATCCAGTTATATATCTGGGGATCTGGGACAGCAAAGCCCCCAGAAGATGTGAGGTTCCAGATGCTCCGTGATCATTTGATGCCTTATTTTTGAAAGATGATTACTTAACTGTTTTTTTTTTTACTGCTAGCCAGAAGAGTTTTGTATGCAACCCAGAATACTGTGAGTGAATGCAGATAAAGTAAATGATATTAATTTTTGCACTTGCACATGCGCATGCATAGTGGCACTGCCCCTGACAAACCAAGTCTTTAACAAGATGCATTGGTATTATGTTTTTACAATTGGATGGAACACACAAACATGCTGACATTGCCCATGACACTCTAAGCCTGTCACAAGGCATGAGCATACACACACACACACACACACACACACACACACACACACACACACACACACACACACACACACTATGCTTACTTATAAGCAAATTTGGAGGAATACCAATTTAGCTATAGCATGTCTTTGAGTGTATTCAAAGAAACCAGTAACTTGCATAAGACCCAGGGAATCTGTGTTGCTCTGAATATCAGTCATATTTGCATTTAATTTTGATTTGAAGCTCTTTAAGGTTTGATCACTTCTATTTTGTATCTTATTCTAGTATTACATTTGTTTTGTTTTTAAGTTTTCAGTTCTGTTGGAGTTTTAAAGGTTCTTGGCAATGGTCAGTTAAAAAAGTTACCAAAGAATTCCTTTGCAAACTGTGAATAGCATCAGTTAAATAGTGGGGGGAGCTGAGAAACAGCATTGCTCTTTTATTTAGAAATATCTGCAGTTTGCTGAAGTGTTTGTGTAGTCTGCATTGCTCTGAATAATACTCATCTCTGCAATTAATTTTGATTTGAAGCTCTTTATTTAATGTTTGATCACTTCTATTTTGTATCTTGTTCTAGTATTGCATATGTTTTGTTTTACGTTTTCTGTTCTGTTGGATTTTTTAGAGTTCTTGTCTAGGGTCAGTTAAAAAACATTACCAAAGAATTCCTTCACAAACTGTGAATAGCATCAATTAACTAGTGGTGGGAGCTGAGAAACAACATTGCTCTTTTATTTAGAAATATCTGTAGTTAGGTGAAGTGTTTGTGTGGTCTGCATTGCTCTGAATATCACTCATCTCTGCATTTAATTTTGATTTGAAGCTCTTTAAGGTTTGATCACTTCTATTTTTATATCTTATTCTAGTATTACATTTGTTTTGTTTTTAAGTTTTCTGTTCTGTTGGAGTTTTAAGATTTCCCCTCCCACCCATCCAGTTATTGTGTTCTTAAATTTGTGGCTTTTGAGTTGCCCACCCCTACTATAAATCTCATTTTGGACATTCCTCCCAGTATACCGAGAAGTGAGAGATCATTTGGGAAGGCCCACCCCCTTCGTTTCTCAACCTTGAATTATCGTGTTTCATCCCTTCCCACATAACCCAAAAAAATTGCACTTTATTCATCTGCTTTTACTATATCTGTGTTTCTTCCTACTTTATTACTTTATTTTGCTTTTGCTGCTTGTTCTTAAAAGTACTCAGTTGCATTTATTCTACTGCATTTATTACTGCTAGTTAGTAGTCTAATTAAATTGTAACTGTTATTCTAAGCCTTTTGGTTTAAGCATTAGGGTTTCAGGCCAGTTATTTTACATTAAGAAGGTTTATGGTCTACACTCTTGTGGCAGGAGAGGTAGCTTACATCCTTCTAAGTTGGGAGTGGCTGGTTGAAGGCTTATTGTGCCTGCTTATTTGAACTGTTTCTTTCTGAAATTGATGCGCCTTGTTTGTTATAGCATAGACTAGATTCAGATTTGCTAAATCTAGCTCTGTTTGTATAACTTGAGCACTAATCCACACCATCTTTTTTTGGAGAGAGTTCCCCTGCACCCTAATGGCAGGAGTGTGCAGTTAGAACTTGTCTGATTGAAGACTGCTGGAGCAGGGCTCAGTTTTGAGCTTTTTATTGGTTAATTGGTTAATTTGTTTAAATCGGTTTGCTCTTGTTTGCTACTGTTATATTTAAGTGTGTATCTGTTATCCTATGTTAAATCGACCCAAATAGAGTTTAAATATCTTTAGTATAGTCTGGTTACAGGTTTTGCTGTATCTATATCTGTTTGTGTGATTCCTGTGTTTCCTGCTATGCCATCTTGTGTTGGCCAGGGCCTATCTGCACTTAGTAGGAGTAAGTGAACTGGTTGGAACTGGTTTGGCATAGGGTGTTGAGCTAAGAGCTCAAGGATAGGGGTTGATTGGTTTCTATTTTAGTTTCATTTTTTGTGGTATTTAAACTCAGCATTTGCATGGGCTTGTGCTTGTTTGCCTGTCGCGCACCATCCCTGTGCTATTTTAACCCATTGCAAGGTATGTCAGTTGCATTTCTTTCCTTATCAGCACTCCTGTGTAAATGTGGCCCTTACCTGCAGCTATTGTATTGATTTTATCCAGCCCTACTCACACCTATAGGTATTCTTCTCAGATACTGCCACAAAACTCCAGTAACCACCAACGCTAGTAACCATGAAGGCAAAAACCAGGTGAACTCACACTGCACTTTTTTAAACACACTCAGCAGTGAACAACAGTTAAGAGCTTTCATCCATAATGGGACTTCATCAGAACTGCTACAAATACATGTTACTTCACTTAAATAGCCAATTTAAAATCACATGACTAAAAAATTATCCAACTTGGAATTTAATTTCAGGGTGTATTTTACATGGGCTCTTTTTTATATATTTTATGCAAACATATATATATATATATATATATATATATATATATATGTGTGTGTGTGTGTGTGTGTGTGTGTTTTCTTTAGATATGTTTAGTACAAGCCTGGGTTTTGGGTTATTTAAATTTAAATTCCATGTTGGATAATTTTTTAGTCATGTGATTTGAAACTGGCTATTTAAGTGAAATAACATGTATTTGCAGCAGTTCTGATGAAGTCCCATTGTGGATGAAAGTGCTTAACTATTGTTTACTGCTGGAGTGTGTTTAATAAACTGCAGTGTGAGTTCACCTCATTTTTGCCATTCTTCTCAGATAGTACTCACTCTACTATCCCTGACCTCTCTTCCACAGATTCTGATAACTATGGACGGACAATTTCCTATGGTTTCTCCTGCTAGTCTGGTTGATATGGACATCCTGAGACAGTGTAGCAACTGTCTTATGTACACAGACAGTCCTCTACTACTACCACCTAGGAACACAATATGTGAAAGATACAATTGCATTAAGAACCTAGAATCCTTGCTGTCTCAGTCACAAGCCAGTACATCAGGCACTGAGAAGGTTGTCTGCACAAACACTATGAACACCACATCCCTAACACCACCCACATCTGTACAACACACTCCTACATATGCAGAGCTTCTCAACAAAAACATACCTAAACAAAAGAGACCACCAAAGTAAAAACACACATACACATCACAACCCACAGTACCAAACATCACACATAGTACACATGTCTGTCTCACAGCTTCTAGGGCCCAGCCACAAACCCAACATACTAGTCATAGGAGACTCTCTCGTGAGACACACAGATGTGCCCCCCACCAGGCTAGACAAAGAGAAAGTCAGGGTACGTTGCTTGTCAGGTACTAGAATCTGCCATATCATGCATGCACTCAAGTCTCTTAACAGGTACTGTTATGACTCTCTCATAGTCCATGTTGGTGTAAATGACTTGAGACATACCTCTCTGGACTGTATGAAGAGAGACAGTATTGAGATCACTGAATATGTGCCCCAGACAGGTATGTCCCTAGCCTTAAACAGCATTCTGCCATCACCCAGAATGATGCCTCAATACAAACATAAAATTATTGACTTTAACAATTGGCTTTGTTTCTGGTGTCATTCCAAGGGGATCCGTACCTGACAGCCTGGGAGGACATGATTGATAGACCACGATGCTATGCCAGAAATGAACTTCATTTGTCTTCCCTTGGGATTCAGGCTACTGGCAAAGGCTCTTGCCTCCCCCATAGTGCTTTTTTTAGCCAAAGTCATGAGCACAAAATTACCAACATGAAAAATTCTTCTAAATGAAATGTCAAGTCATGCTGCTAAATGCTAAAAGTCTTAGCATGAAACTGCACTCATTGCAAGCATTCCTTGCTCTGAAGGATGCTGTCATTTGTGCAGTCACTGAAACCTAGTTCAAAGCTGTGGAGAGCACCCCAACCTTACCAGGTTACTTATCCTACCATACTTTCAGACACCAAATGGAGGGCTACAAAATCAAAGGCGGTAGAGTTTTAATATTTATCAAAGACATACACACCTCCAGGCTGATCAAACAGTATGATGCACAGGATACACTCCCAAGTACAGTTAACGTTTGACAAAACACCTAGTCATATCCTATCATAACTAGCTACAGACCCCCAACCATGACTCAGGACCACCACTCCACCTATCTGGACTTACTTGAATCCATCAAGATTCAACCCTCTCCCCTGATCCTGGGTGACTTTAACTACCCAACCATTGAGTGGAAGACCTATTCAAGCCCAAACATGAATGCCCAGAGATTCCTCGACTTAATCATTGCCAGTGCATTGGATCAGCTGGACGACACCCCTACTAGAGGTGAAAATATCTTGGACCTGGTCCTAACCAACATGAGTAGCCACTGTAGCACCCCTACAGTGCCATCCTCCTTGGTAGGATCCCACCATAAAGCAATCACTTTTGAAGTCACCATTTCCCCTGACCCCCCCCCCCATCAGGGTCAAATGAAAAACTTTTCCAAAGTTGGCTACAGTATCCTTAGAGCAGGTATAAGCAGCATCACAGCCACTATCCCTTCAGTTGGAACTAGTACTAATGTCCAAGCCTAAGCCAAAAAACTAAATGAGCACCTACACAGCTGTATCGACTCAGCAATACCTGCCTGACAGGACCAAATTATCTTCCTCAAGGAAGAGTAAATCTGTCTGGTGGACAGCAGCAATAAACAAACTCTAGAATAAAAGGAAAAATTGCTGTCCAGGACCAAGAAGGAGCAGGTGCCAAGTTGGAAGAAATCTCTCCTTGTCTGAACAAGCAAATAAGGTCACTGATGAAATCCTCTAAGGCTAACTTTGAGTCCAAATTGGACACATCCACTAAGGACAGTCACAAGGCCTTCTTCACATATGTCTGGAATCTCAAAGATAACACCCAAATCTGCTCTGAACTGGTGGTCAATGACACCACATACACAAATGCCATAGATATAGCCAACCTGCTGGCAGACAGGTTTAGTGGAAACTTCACCCCCCCATCAGTAAACCAGGATATCCCCAGCACCTGCCCCCATCCCGTCATCACCTCATCACCAGGGAGCAGGTCCTTAATGTCATCTCAAAGGCAAAAAATACAGTCTCCATGGGACCCGATAACATCCCTGGCTGTATCCTACATGAACTGAGGCATGAGCTCTCAGCTCCATTAGACACCCTATTCAACCAAAGCCTGAGCACTGGCTTCATCTCAGCTGAATGGAGGACAGCTGCTGTCATCACTCTAAACAAAGGTGGAGCATCCACTTGTCCAGGCAGTTATAGGCCCATCAGCCTATCTAGCCTGATCTGCAAGGCCATGGAACACATTATCATGGACCTTATAAACAAGGACATTGGCAACCTCCAAACACTTGAACCCACACAGTTTGGTTTTGTCAAAGGGAGATCATGCCTGTTAAACTTGATCGACTTCTTCAAAATAGTCACCAAAGCCATGGATGAGGGGAAGGCGGTGCACACTGCCTACTTTGACCTAGCCAAAACCTTTGGCACTATTCCCCACTCGGGCATAATAGATAAACTCTCCCAGTTAGGCATCAACCCGTATGTTACCAGATGGGTAGCTAACTGGCTCACTCATAGAACCCACTCAGTCAAAGTAGGGGAAGCCATCTCTAGTAGTAGACCCTTAACAAGTGGTGTACCCCAAGGATTGGTCTTGGGCTTCTACTGTTTGAGATATACTTTACTGAGGTTCAAGCCAAAACCAGTGGTCTGTGGCTGACCAAGTCCGCAGATGACTGCAAGTTATGCATTGTCTTAAAGTTCCCTAGTGATGTGAACATCCTCCAACAGGGCCTTACCCAAACTAATGACTGGTGCCAGAAGCATGGCCTCAGACTGACTGCCAAGAAATGCATCATTACCCCCTTTGGGGAAAATGGCATCCCCACTAATTATCACATTAATAACAATGTACTAAGCACGCAATCAGTCGTGAGAGACTTGGTCACCCAGGTTGACAGCAACCTGACTTTTGACCACCACGTTGCCTCCATTGTATGGAAGGCTTTCTACATAGCCCACCTCATAAATAAAGGTATTTCACCCAGGAACAAGGAAGTCATAACATCCCTGTACTCCTCCCTTGTCAGACCCATTATCGAGTACTATGTCCCCTTCACCAAGTACCTTGTTAAGTGCATGCAGCAGTTGGAGAGACCACAGAGGTTCCTGACCAGGAAAATCCAGGGTCTCAAACACCTATCCTGTACAGACAGGCTAAAAGCCATGTTCCGCTACTCAGTCTCATACAGACTGCTCAGAGGTAACCTGTGTCTGGCATACAAGGCCATCTCAGACCCAGCCTTAATGGAGTTGCTGCATATTCGTAAGACAAACTCCACTCAAGCAATCTGCATGCAAGGCCTTAACTCATTCCCTCCAGTACAGCTATTTTGAGTGTGTACCTTTAACTCCCAGTGGGTATGGCTTGAGCCTTTAAAAAATGAAGTTATTGCCTTACAGTTCTAACAGATACTCATTGAGAGAGGACAAATATCAATGCAATTCTGTTTGCCAGCATGTATGCTTCAAGATAAAATATTTTGATATCTTGTATGTAGCTTGGTTTTGGAATTATTAATGCAAATATGAACAAGCAATGTTTGATGCCTACAGGCACGGTAGGAGGTAACCGCAGAAACGCCTGGAGGCGCACTCGGCTGTAATGAGCCTGGTCTGTGACATTAATAGAACTTGTTGGCAGGATAGATTTGTGTCCCAAATACTCTGCTATCTGTGGAATGTCAAGCAGAACACCTCTCTAGCCCTGTTTAAGAGGAACCTGCACAGCCAGATGAGAAACAGAAACTACATCCCTGGGATCCCACCTGTGTCCCTGCTGGACAAGGGAAAGAGGTGCTGACTTTGAGGGAACATGGGCAAAATTCTTGGCTAGGCTTATAATGGCCTCTGGGCCAGTAGCCTACTATCATCCTATGAACCTATAAAAATAGCATAGCGCTATAAAAGCAACTTCCAAGCAATGGAATGACACTGAGGGTCCAAAATGGTTAAAACTAATACATTTATTAAGAGATAGAGCGCTTTCATCCTGCAAAGAAAACTTCATCAGAATAAAAAACGATTAAATAGCCATCATTAAATACTATTCTGCAAAGCATTCCATTGGCTAATTAACACATAATTAAGTTATTACACCTCCAATTAAATTCTTAAAGCTGCAAGGATGATTTCTAAAAAAAACAGCATATGCAATAGTATACAAAATATACTAAAAACTTTTCCTCCCTATAAAACCACACTTACACCTTAAAAAGGTTTCATACAAAAAATATATTATTTATAATTTAATGACCCTAATGTTTAAAACTGGTTCTATCGATACATGTTCGTTCATCCCTAGTATAAAAGTGGCACCTAACCTAAGCTGCCAGATTAATTCTCTATTACTAAGCCATCCTTTCCAGTCTCTTCCTCTGGGGTTAATATTCATTGTTTCCAATATTGCAAATGAGAACTTTTTAAATTCACTACAACCGGCTGAGTGTTTATACAAGGTACTATTTTCTTTATGGTTGGCAATATCATAAAGGTTTTCATAAATGCGTGTTTTAAATGCGTGTTCTGTTTTGCCAACATAGAATGCTGCACAACCATTGAACTTTGCCAATTAAACAACTCTTGGCGTAGAGCAGTTCCCTTTCTGAAATATAAATCTGATGTTGTCAATCTTCATTCTGTCCTCATGAATGGGTTCAGATCTGATCCATCGGATCTGACTTGGCCGATGCTACAGCTCGCAGCCACCAGATCTCTTGAGCTTCTTTCTTACCCACAATGCACCTTGCCAATTACCTCAGATCTTGTTTGCTGCTTCTAGCTAACAGATATATTTTACCAGTCTCTCTTGAGCCTATTAGATAAGTAAAGTTATTTTTTTCTTAAAACTCTTTTATCAGCAATTTTTTCTCTATAGCTTACCTTGCATCCCATTAGTCCTTACTGTTTTTCACTGTGTGTGGTTTACATTCTTCATATTTCTGTTTTCTCTCTTGCACTTATGACTTTGTTGTATTTCTGACATACCATCGTTGGTATTTCCCTTTCTTCTCTGCTGAATTTAAGGGTTATAATCTTTTTGCTTGTTTTTCTTCAGTCTCCTTGGTGCCACTAGATACTGTCATTAGTATTTCCTTCCTTCTTATGACCTGGTTGTAGTTCTTGTTTCCACTGGTGGTATAATTTCTCCTTCCTTCTTCAGCCTATTAAAAAAAAAAAAAAAGTCGCTTACTGTTCTTGAAAATTTGAATTAAATTCATTGTAGAAATATACTTACAGAATGGCTGACAAACCTGCAGGATTCAAAAAATGTTCCAAATGTGGACATAAGTTGCCTATCTCGGATGCACACTCCCTTTGCATATACTGCCTGGGTGCATTACATTTACAGGAAGATTGCTCGATTTTTCACAGATTCAATCCACGAGCCTTAACTGAATGTAAAAATAAATGAATATTAAAGCTGTCTTTCCTTCTTCCTTTGGAGAAGCCATATCCCAGTCCCCAAAGTCGAAGCCCTACACCTCATCAAAATTTCCTTGGACTCCTCACAGAAATAGAGCACTAAACATCTAGTCTCAACCCTAGATCAGAAAAAAGATGAAATCTTTGGATCCGACTGTTCCTTTGGAGTCTATGACTTCAAAAACAATTTCAACAGTTCCGGCTCATTCGAGGTTGGATCAGACACAACCTTCAGAGATTCTCTGTTGCCGTCATACGATACTCTCTGTCAGTTGATCCAGTACCAGACAAGCTTCCATCTTCTTTTCTGCAGAGACCAGTATCCCCCTCCATTTATTCTGCTCATTCTTCTAGAAGTCTCAAAGAAGAAGATGTGGAGAGAGTGGTGTGGAAAATTCTCTTGGTGCAGGGGCATTCTTCCCTTGGTGCCTACCCCTCTATGTCAAGTAGTCCATCTTTCCACTACACCACCCCTGCAAATTCCTCCTCTAACTCCATCTGCTGTCTTACAGTTTCAGGATTCCAGTCATCCAGATCTGTCAGTCTTGGATCCAAGGATGTCCATATCATCAGATCTGACATCTTCTCTGAGACCTCCTATCTTTTTGGATCAAGACAGCTTTCAAATCAGAAGCCTGCCTGCTGGGTCCAGGGTGCAGCATTCGAATCCGAAGTTTCTGGAGCCATCTGTGTTTCTCGGTGCTTCAGCATGGGACGGTTTGGCTCTGGCTTCCTCCTCTGGGATGGTGCCAACAGATTGGAGGAAGATGATGATTTGGAAACCCAATTTCTTGGATCAGAGCCTCTCTCTGGGTCCTTTGAGCTCTACCTTTGCAGCTGCAAAGATAGTATTCGCTGCCTTGACAGCAGTGAAGGAGCCTTCCCACTCAGATCCTATCCATTCCATGATGTCCCAGCATCTAAAGCCTCAACTACTCTTGCCATTGGGACATCCTGTATGGAAACCTCAGGTTTCTTCTCAAGGAATTGTGATTTCCTCTTCCAAGACTTCCCCAGAACATCCCACTGAGGAAGTACCCAGGAAACGGATGTGCAAGAGAAAGCACCTAGACTTCCCACAGGAGTCCATCATGGAAGACGTGGATTTCATTGAAGGTGAAGGGTCACCACAGTCATCTCCTGAAGATTTTCCCTTTGGAGACATACTAGAGATGCTGAAACAGAGAGGTAGCTGGACATCCTCTAACCCTATGCTAGAGGAATCCATTCTCCTAGAGGCTTTTGGTACAGGATCCCATACTTTTTGGGTGACTCTGCTCATTGACAAGCTTGTAGACATAATTTTTAAGAGGGCGTAGAAGGAGCCTGACTCCATAGAACCAATACCTCAGAGACCACATAGGATAATGACACCACCTGTGGACAAACAGCTTTGGGGAAGAGAGGTTCCTGTTGATGCCGTGGTCACTGTGGTGGCCACAAAGGAACTAACCTATGAGAGTTCCACTGTCCATCCCCTTAGCATGGAGTTGAGGGCAATGGACAGACTGGGGAAGTGTGTCTTTGCTTCAACGACCTTTGCATTACATTCGCTGAACTATCTGGTACAGTTTGTTAGACTTCAGAGCAATTTGACCAAAGAGTTATCAAATACTCTTTCAGGAACAGTATCTGCAGAAGTTAAGGATTCTATAACTTCTCAGTTGGCAACCCTACAGGCTATTTCCAATAGTTTCATGAGGCTAATTTTCAACATAGTGGAAGGAACCTCAAGAGCTGGGGGTTCAGGCATTTTCATGAGGAGGCATGCCTGGATGTGCTTATGGGACTTTGCAGAGCCATTTAAGTGTAATTTTGTCATTCATCCCTTTAACAGAATAATACTTTTTGGTGCAAAAGTGAAAGAAACGCCCTCCAGGTGTGCAAAACATGGTAAGACCTTGTCTGCCTTGGACATACATTTTTAGCCTCCCACCCCCACCCCGAGATCCTTCTCCAGGAATCAATGGAGTGGCTAGAAAATATGGTTCAAAAAAATCCCAAGGTCTATTCTATGACACACGTGGAGAATGTGCCCCTCAAGGCAGAGGGGAGAACTCCAATGGATGCTGTTGCCTTCATGGCAGAAGTGGCCCACAAAACCAGGCTTCACGAAAGTCTTACTTTGATAAACCCTACCAGTAGTCCTGAATGGAGGCCCAATTGCCCACCTCTGGAGATAGTTGGGGAAAGACTGTCCCTGCACCTGATAGCCTGGTTAGAATTAACAAAAGATACTTGGATGCAGAGGATTATATCCAGAGGTTATATAATACCATTTTCCCTTCCACCCCCAATTCCCATCAAAATCCCCAATCGTCCACCATGTCAGAGGGATCAAGCAGTGATTCAAATTCAAAAACAGCTAGAAAAAAAGAGTCATCCAAGAGTTCCCACCATGCCAGATAGGATCCGGTACTTACTCAAGGTTCTTTTTAGTGCCAAAAAAGACAAGGGACTGAAGACCAATTTTGGATCTCACAAATCTAAACAAATCTGTTCAAAGAACCAAGTTCTGGATGGTCACAGTTCAGTCAATTCTGTCTTTTCTGGGCAAAGACGACTAGATGTGCTCGATCGATCTTCTGGACACCTACTATCACACAAAGATAAAAAGGCAGTCTAGGAAGTACCTATGCTTCCAGCTGGGAGCCAGTCATCACTAATTCAGAGTACTGCCCTTTGGACTCACCCCAGCCCCCAGGGTGTTTACCAAATGCATGGCGGGGTCTATATTATCAAGTTGACAAGGCAAAACAGTGAACGCCCTAACATCGACACATATTCCATGAAATCTCAATATCTTGAATAGCCAGAACAGCGATGTTTTTCCCAGGGAAAAAAATTGCTGGGCCAAAAAAAAAAAAAACAAACCAACAGAGAAAATAAAGTAGGGGGCTTCACCCCCACATACCTCCTACTTAAATATACCAACTCTGAGATTGCACTACAGTGGAAGAAACAGCAAATTCCTGACAACGGCCCAGCAATTTTTTTTCCCTGGGAAAAAAAATCACTGTTTTGGCCATTTGGGATTTAGGCATTTTGTGTAATATGTGACGACGTAAGGGTGTTCGCTATTCTGCCCTGTTGACATGTTAATATAGACCCATGCATGGCAGCAGTAGCAGCACACCTCAGACTGCAGGGATACCAGGTGTTTCCCTACTTGGATGACTGGCTCATTACTGCTCCGACCAGGCAACAACTCATACAGTCAAGAGAACAGGTTCTCCACACCTGTGCTATCATAGGAATCAATATAAATTACACCAAATCCCAATTCCAACCAACTCAGACACTAGAATTTATTGGAGCACTGCTCTACATGAAAACAGCCATTGCCTCCCTTCCACCTCACTGAGCTCCATCTATAAGGTCACAGGTCAAGAAAGCTGTAAACAATTCATCAATCTCAGCCGCACAGTCCTCAGAACTCTAGGCCTCATGGCTGCAGCGATAACCTTAGTTCCACTGGCCAGATTTTATATGTAGATCCTACAGTGGATGCTCACTACCCAGTAGTCAATCTTCCATCAATCAATGTCATAACAGATAAAAATAACCAACATGTGCAGAAGAGATCTTTATTAGTGGATTTATTCCAATCAACTGCTCCATGGCTGTCCATTCATTCTCCAACAGCCCAAGGCCATAGTGACCATGGATGCTTCTTAGATAGGGTGGGGGGCATTTTCTGGGGACTACAGTCCAGGGTACTTGGTACTTGATCTTTTGCCTGCTTTCTTGTAGTGACGCACATTCCTGGAAGATCCAACATGCCTGTGGACAAGCTGAGCAGGTTAATACTACTTCCACACTAGTGGTCCCTCAACGAGAAGGTGGTGGAAGAGATTTTCCATCAATGAGGCCAACCAAGCTGCGATCTTTTTGACTCTCCCTTAATTAACAAATGCAGCAACTACTTTTCCCTGACCCCCCCCCCCCCAACTGGTACAGTCACCGAGGGATGCTCTACTTCACAATTGGCCCCCATCTCCTTTATGCATTCCCACCAAACCCATTGCTTCCAAAAGTTCTACAGAAAGCTGCCAGATTGAATAGCATAGTGATCCTCATTGCCCTTATTGGCCTCAACAAATTTGCTTTCCCTTCCTGTGGCCTCACCTGGTTCAACCACCATGGAACCTAGATTTGACTCCGGATATCCTGTCTCACCCAATGGGCATGTCACACCTGGATATACAGAACCTCAAGCTGACTGCTTGGCTTCTCCGGTTCCGTTAGTAGTCAGATAATCTATGCTCTCATCACCTATCTGAAGTATAATTCTGTCTTCCCATAAACTCTTGACAAGGAAAACATATTCTAGTAAATGGAAAAGGTTTGCCATTTGGGCTTAACAACATAAACTTGAACCTTTTTCAGCCTCGATTTATCACATCTTAGATTTCCTTGCTCACCTTTTTCAAAATGGTGCTAGTACCTCACCCATTAGAGTACAGTTAGCAGCAATTTCTAATTACCATACAGAAGTCAATGGTGCTCCCATTGCTTCTCACAAATGGAGCAAGGCCTTCTTGAAAGGGACACTCCTTCGATAGCCTCTTTTTAAAGACCCTACTCCTCCATGGGACCTAAATTTGATGCTGCAGTCTCTAACACAACCTCCCTTTGAAATAGCAGCTACATGTGACCTTAAATTTCTTTCATGTTAAACAATAATCTTGGTTGCCATTACTTCTGCAAGAAGAATTTCTGAGATCCAAGCATTATCTTCTAAACCTCCATACTTGGTTTTCCACAAAGACAGAGTAACCTTACATACCAGTCCATCCTTTCTTCCAACGGTGGTGTCACAATCCAATGTTAATAGTTCTATCAATCTGCCAGTATTATTTCCTAAATTTACCAACAAAGAAGAATACATTTTATGTTTACTGGATGTTCATAGGCAGCTGCATTTGTATTTGCATAGAAGAAAAAAATTAAGGAAAGCAGACCAACTGTTTGTTTCCTTTTCTGGACCAAAATTGGGAAAATTGGTTTCTAACATTTCTCTATCAAAGTGATTAACAAACTGCATCTTCTTTGTCTATAATAAACTAGGCATATCTCTTACACATCCTTTGAAAGCACACTGCACTAGATCTGTGGCTACTTCCAGTTTTCCAATCTAGGATGTCTACAGATGACATTTGTGCAGCAGTAACTTGGGCTACTCCTCATACCTTTATTACTCATTACAAATTGAATCTGGTCTCCAGAGGTAGGGCATCATGAAGTTCTATGGTGCTCAGGAATATACTTCCTTGAGTGCCCCCTAGATTAAAGTAGCTAGGGACACTGTTCCATTTGTGAGGATAGAATGAAGACTGACAAAATCAGATAAAGAAGATATGTACTTACCACAGCGTTCCATCTGTGTTGTGGATCTTCATTCTTTCCACACATCCCATCCCACCTAACCCTGTCCATGACTTCTGGAAGAATGAACAGATACATGGTCTCTGAATGGTTACATTTACATGTTTATATGACTTTGGACATGGCTTCCCATATTTCTGTCTAGCCTTTTAAACCATATAGCAGCAAACAAGATCTAAGGTAATTGACAAGGTGCATTTTGAGTAAGAGAGATGCTTGAGAGATCTGGTGGCTGTGAGCTGTAGCATCGGTGAAGTCAAATCCGAAGGATCGGATCCAAACCCATTAGTGAGGAAAGAATGAAGATCACCAACATATAAGGAACATTATGGTAAGTACATAACTTCTTCTTCATGTTGATGGCTGTGTTGTATGACTGAGCAGAACCACTTTTCAGTTGTACCCTGAGCTAAACACCCTGCAGTACAATCAAAATTAAATTTCATAAAAGAAAAATTGTCTTCTTCTTCCCTCAACACAATGACCACAACTACATTGGATAGCAAGAGGCAACTGTATTGAACTACCGCACAATATATATATTTAATTGTTTGACTATTACTGATTTTGGGTTTGAACCTGACTGAAACCCAAAGGTCCCCCCTCTAGCAACAGGCAACTGGGTGAGAAGAGCCAGTGCACCCTAGTATGTAACATGCCAGAGCACTCCAGTATGGTTTTGCTCACCATGGCATTGCCATGCTCCCTCCAGTAACAAAATGTTGCCCAGTTACCCAGATGGAAGGGAAGCCCCCCCCATCCGCTTTTTCCCTGTCATGTCTTTAGGTTTCCCAAGCTAAAGTGGCCTCCCAGGTTCTCTACCCAATCTGCCCCAAAGGGAGGGGGAATGGCTACTATGGACTGCTTGCAACTGTCTATTGCCTTGTTATGTTGAGGCATGTATGTTATATGTACTTCCGCTCCCCTTGTCCCATGTATCTATATACAGTGGATATAAAAAGTTTACACACCCCTGTTAAAATGCCATTTTTTTGTGATATAAAAAAATGAGACCACAATAAATCATTTCAAAACTTTTCCCACCTTTAATGTGACCTATAACCTGTACAATTCAATTGAAAAACAAAAAAAATTGTTAGGGGAAAAAAATCTAAAAAATAAAAAACTTACAATACGTTGGTTGCATAAGTGTGCACCCCTTAAACTAATACTTTGTTGTGTGTGCACACCCTTAAACTAATACTTTGTTGAATCACCTTTTGATTTAATTACAACATTCAGCCTTCTTGGGTAGGAGTCGATCAACATGGCACATCTTGACTTGGCAATATTTGCCCACTCTTCCTTGCAAAAGCGCTCCAAATCTGTCAGATTGTGAGGGCATCTCTTGTGCACAGCCCTCTTCAGGTCACGACACAGATTTTCTATTGAATTTAGGTCTGGGCTCTGGCTGGACCATTCCAAAACTTTAATTTTCTTCTGTTGAAGCCATTCTTTTGTTGATTTGGATGTATGCTTGGGATCATTGTTGTGTTGAAACGTGAAATTCCTCTTCATCTTCAGCTTTCTAGCAGATGCCTGAAGGCTTTGGGCCAAAAGTGACTGGTATTTGGAACTGTTCATAATTCCCTCCACCTTGACTAAAGCCCCAGTTCCAGCTGAGGAAAAGCAACCCCAAAGCATGATACTGCCACCACCATGCTTCACCGTGAGGATGGTGTTCTTTTGGTGATGCAAAGTGTTGTTTTTATACCAAACATACCTTTTGGAATTGTGGCCAAAAAGTTTAACCTTGGTCTCATCAGACCATAACACATTTTCCCACATGCTTTTGAGAGACGGATGTATTGTTTTGCAAATTTTAGCCAAGCCTGGATGTTTTTCTGTGTAAGAAAAGGCTTCCATCTTGCAATCCTACCCCATTGTCCAGACATATGGAGAATACGGGAGATTGTTGTCACATGTAGTATACAACCAGTACTTGCCAGAAATACCTGCAGCTCCTTCAATGTTGCTGTAGGTCTCTTGGCAGCCTCTCTGACTAATTTTCGTCTAGTCTTTTCATCAATTTTGGAGGGATGTTCAGTTCTTTGCAACATCACTGTTGTCCCATATTTTCTCCACTTTTTGATGACTGTCTTCACTGTGCTCCATGGTATATCCAATTCATAGGTTCATAGGTTCATAGGTTCATACTAGGCTATCTGCCCGAGGGCATTTACAAGCCTAGCCCATAGTGTATTACACTACACCCCTTTATTATGGGGGGGAACTATTATTTTTTTTTTGCTCCTCTCTAGCAGTGACACTGAGGTAATCCCTGGGGGTACTCCTGCGATCTCCCATCCCATTCAGATTTCTCATAGACTTTTATTCCACAGCATAGGAGCTTTGGGTGATGAATCTATCCCTCCAGCACGTCCCGCAATAGCCGTGTCGAATAATTTAAGTCTCCCTTGTGTGTGGCTCCTCTGGATCTAGATTTTTTTTTGAGGGCAAGGAAGCATATTCCTTGTATTTTAGGCAAAGGCATGTTTGTAGCGTGAGCACTAATTGAATAGAGAGTGTTCTTCAGTCACAGCATAGACAGATCTTTGAGGCAGCATAATCCTTGCAGCATAGGACCTTTATCCTTTTGCTGAGGCACTTTTGGTGAGGACACATTCTGCTGCTCATTGTACCAATCATGTCATTGTCATGCATTTTATGGGAGACACAATTCCTGATCGGTGGTGTGATCCTTCATGTAATGTGTAATGTAGAATGTCTTCAACTACGAAGCATGGAGAACTCCCTTCATGTTACCATTGACCTGGGTCCCCAGGTTGATATGCTATGGAAATTTTTTTGTACCCTTCTCCTGACTGATACGTTTGAGATCCCTTTGATGCTTTGTAAACTCTCTACAAACCATGGCTTTTGCTGTAGCAGGCAACTGAGTAAATGTCAGGAAAATCTTACTAGGACAGCTGAACTTTATTTGGGGTTAATAAAAGTCTCTTTAAATGATGGCAAGTGTGTACCCAAGAAGACTGAATACTGTAATTAAATCAAAAGGTGCTTCAACAAAGTATTAGTTTAAGGGTGTGCTCACACAAAAAAGTATTAGTTTGAGGGTGTGCATACTTATGTAACCAGCGTATTGTACGTTTTTTATTTTTTATATTTTTTCCCCGAACAAATTTGTTTTTTTTTTTCAATTGAATTGTACAGGTTATAGGTCACATTAAAGATGGGAAAAGTTTTGAAATGATTTATTGTGGTCTCATTTTTTTATATCACAAAAACCTGACATTTTAACAGGGACGTGTAAACTTTTTATATCCACTGTATGTATATATATATATATATGTGTATATATATATATATATATATATATATATATATATATATATGTATATATATATATATATATATATATATATATATATATATATATGGGTCTACTTTACATGGTCAAATTTTCAGAAAGTCGACTTTCATATGGCCGAGACCATATGATCAACTTTCGAAAAGCCGACCATGTAAAATAAACACAAAACACACAGCAAACACTTACCTTTCAAGTGTTAGCAGATGGGCAAGCCCCCCTGGAACCCCCCATGGGGGGCTCCGCCCCCACACCCACCGTAGCTTAAATATACCAACTCTGAAATCGCACTACAGTGTGGAAGAAGGAAATTTTCCCATTTTGCACTGTATGGAGATAGCTGTTCCCCATGGTCGGCTTTTCGAAAGTCGATCATATGGTCTCGGCCATATGAAAGTCGACTTTCTAAAAGTCGACCATGTGAAGGGGACCCATATATATATATATATATATATATATATATATATATATATAGATATAGATATAGATATGTATGTATGTGTATATATATATATATATATATGTGTGTGTGTGTATATATATAGATAGATATATATATATATATATATATATATATATGTATGTGTATATATATATATATATATATAAAATATATATATATATATATATATATATATAGTTTCATAGTTTGGTACTAGGCTATCTGCCCTGGGGCATTTATAAGCCTAGCCATAGTGACGTGGCTTTAAGCCACCCCATGTAATTGTACAAAAGTGTACAGAATAGATTTAGAATACTGTGCCTCTGTCTAGTAGTGACACAGTGAAGACCCCCTTACATAATAGACTAGTTTACTGTGCCTCTGTCTAGCAGTGACACAGAGATGACCCCAGGCAAACCTACGATCTCCCATCCACCCGTCAACATTTCTCTTGAAGAGAGTCAGTCAGGCGCTCTGCCTAACATGAACTGGGATTCTGTTCCAGAGTATGGGAAGCCTCTGAGTTATGAATCTGTCCCTCCAGCATGTCCTATTCATATTTGTGCTGAGGTTTAAATCTTTAGCTCTGGTGGTTCTGATGGATTTGGATTTTTTGAGGTGGAGCATGTCCATCAATTCCTGATTGGACATGGCCTTGTACATCAGGCACAGATCACCTCTGAGCAGGCGGTATGCTACTGAATAGAGCTGGAGTTTCTTTAGTCTGGCAGCATATGACATATGTTGGAGACCCTTGATACTCTTGGTGAGGTACTTTTGGGGTCTCTCTAACTGTTGCAAGTGTCGGGTGAGGTACATACCAAATGGGGCATTGTACTCAATCATGGGCCTGATAAGGGAGGAGTATAGGGGTACAATGACCTCCTTTGATCTGGATGTGAATCCCTTCATGATAAGGTGGGCAAGGTAGAAAGTCTTTCTAACCACTTTAGCAACATGGGTGTCAAATGAGAGGTCACTATCGACTTGGGTCCCCAGGTCTCTGATTACTTTTTCCGTACTCAGTGGGTTACTGTCTATGTGATAATTTGTGGGTACTTTTTTTTTCCCAAAGGGGATGACTATACATTTTTTGGCATTTAGTTTAAGGCCATGACTCCGGCACCAGTTGTCCGTTTCAGTGAGGCCTCTTTGTAGGATGTATGTGTCAGCTGGTGTATCAACTATGGTGCCTAGTTTGCAGTCATCTGCGAACTTTGTCAGCCACAACCCTCCCATGTTTGCTTTCACATCTGAGAAATAAATGCCGAACAAGAGGGGTCCCAGGACAGAGCCCTGTGGGACACCACTTGTGACTGGCTTTGAGTCTGACATGGCTCCAGCGATTTTGACTTTATGGGTTCTATCCTTTAGCCAGTTTTCCACCCATCTTGTGACATATGGATTTACATTTAAGCTGTTGAGCTTGTCTATGATGCCAGAATGGAGTACTGTGTTGAAAGCTTTAGTCAAGTCCAGGTAGGCTGTATGGACTGCTTTGCCCTCGTCAATGGCTCTAGTGACTGTTTCGAAAAAGTCAACCAGGTTCAAAAGGCAGGATCTGCCCTTTACAAAGCCGAACTGGGTGGGATCAAGTGTCTGTAAGTCCCCAGTGTCTCTGTTTATGAGTTCCATAATGATTCTTTCCATAGCTTTGCAGACCAGGCTGGTTAAGCCTATGGGGGTGGTAGTTACCAGAGTCTGTAGAGGTGCCTCCTTTGTGGAGTGGGACTACTGTTGCGGTACGCCAGTGTTCAGGTACATATCCTGTAGTAAGGCTAAAGTTAAACAGCATTTTTATGTGCGGGTTTAGCTCCTCTTGGAGTTCACATAGCACGCAACCCGGGATACCGTCAGGTCCCATTGATGCTGTGTTTTTAGCTTTGCTGAGGGCGGTTCTCACCTGGACATCTGAGATGACAGGGAGGTTACATTCAGCTGGGATAAGTATTTCTTCTTTTGGGGGTGAGGGAGGGGAGAAATTTGCACTGAACCTGTCTGCCAGAATGTTGGCAATATCTGTGGGTTCAATGTATTTTTTGTCATTGTGAACTAACTCTGAACATATCTGCGGGTTTCAGCCCAGGTTTCTAACATAGCTGAAGAAGGCCTTGTGGTTATCTTTAGTGTCCATAGCGATTTTTCTCTCAAAGTTGGCCTTGGATGTTTTTATGAGAGAATGTAGCTTTCTACTAGTGCTGATCAGAGATGCCTTCTCTTTATGGGATTTTGCTCTGTCGTGCAGTAGCTTCCTTCTTTTGTTATACAATTTGTTTATGGCTGGGGTCCACCAGACAGGACGCCTGCCCTTGGTGGAGAGGGTCTTGGTTTTATTTGGGATTGCATGATCCATGCATTCTTGGAGATGTCCGTAGAAAGCATTTGTGAAGGCTTCTGCATTGTGGGATGTGGTTTCCACTGGCCCCGTGGGCTTAAAGGATACCATCTCAGTTTTAAGTGTAAAGTCGGCTTTTGAGAAGTTTTTCACTGTAGTCTTTTGTGTTGGGTGTGGAGGTGGGATATGTATATCCAGGGTGATTAGTTTGTGGTCAGATCTCACTAGTGAGGGGTATACTTCCGGTGTGGAACACTTTGTCCCCATGTTTGTGATGATTAGGTCTAGTATATTATCTCCCCTTTTGGGAGAGGTGACTAGCTGTTCCATTGCATTTGAATTTATGAATTCCAGGAACCTTTGGGCTAGGGTGTTTGGGCTAGAATAATGCACCCAGTCTATGTTAAGGTAGTTGAAGTCTCCTAATATGATGGTGTTTGGTGAGACATTCATATCCTCCAATGTCTTCAGGAAGGCTGAGTGGGGTTCCTGAGATTGGGAGGGTGGTCTGTAACATGTTACCAGTTGTATAGCAGTTTTGCCTACGGTTAGTTGCACCTGGATGGTCTCTGATGCTTCATGTGTTGCCACTAACCTGGAGGAGTGGGTGTCCTTGATGAATATGGACACTCCTCCTCCCTTTTTGGTTTGGCCTGAGTTTTGGGGCCGAAAAGCATGATACGAGGTATAGCCTGGTAGTGCTGGGGTGCTCTCAGGAACCTTGAACCAGGTTTCAGTTACTGCACAGACATCGATGTTCTCCATACTGAGGAGTGCTTCGAGAGCCTGCATCTTGAGATTTAGATTTCTGGCATTGAGCAGCATTACCCTTAATTTTTTTCCATTTTTCTTTTCTAAGGAGGTGGGTTTGTCTTTTGAGCCTTGCCTAAAAAAGGCACTATGGGGGAGGCAAGAGCCTTAGCCAATATCCGGAAGCCCAGTGGTGACAGATGCAATCCGTCCCTTGCGAAGCAGCATGGCTTGTCCAGCATATCATCCCAAGCAGACAGACACTGGATCCCCCTAGAATGACACCAGTATTTGAGCCAATTATTAAAGCTGATCATCTTGTCTTTGTATTGTGGCATCATTCTTGGTGAGGGCAAGATGCTGCTCAGGGTCAGGGTCATACCAGCCTGGGCTACATAATCAGAGAGATCCTCTATGTCTCTTTTCATGTAGTCCAGCGAGGGAGGCACGCCTCAGGTCATTCACTGCATGGACAATGATGAGTCATATTTGTACTTGCTTTGGAGTGACCTGAGTGCGTGTGTTATGTGGTGGATCTACTAGGCTATCTGCCCTGGGGCATTTATAAGCCTAGCCATAGTGATGTGGCTTTCGCCACCGCATGTAATTGTACAAAAGTGTACAGAATAGATTTAGAATACTGTGCCTCTGTCTAGTAGTGACACAGTGAAGACCCCCTTACATAATAGAATTAGTTTACTGTGCCTCTGTCTAGCAGTGACACAGAGATGACCCCCGGGGCAAACCTACGATCTCCCATCCACTCGTCAAGATTTCTCTTGAAGAGAGTCAGTGAGGGGCTCTGCCTATCATGAACTGGGATTCTGTTCCAGAGTATGGGAAGCCTCTGAGTTATGAATCTGTCCCTCCAGCATGTCCTATTCATATTTGTGCTGAGGTTTAAATCTTTAGTTCTCGTGGTTCTGATGGATTTGGATTTTTTGAGGTGGAGCATGTCCATCAATTCCTGATTGGACATGGCCTTGTACATCAGGCACAGATCACCTCTGAGCAGGCGGTATGCTACTGAATAGAGCTGGAGTTTTTTTAGTCTGGCAGCATATGACATATGTTGGAGACCCTTGATCCTCTTGGTGAGGTACTTTTGGGGTCTCTAACTGTTGCAAGTGCCGGGTGAGGTACATACCAAATGGGGCATTGTACTCAATCATGGGCCTGATAAGGGAGGAGTATAGGGGTACAATGACCTCCTTTGATCTGGATGTGAATCCCTTCATGATAAGGTGGGCAAGGTAGAAAGTCTTTCTAACCACTTTGGCAACGTGGGTGTCAAATGAGAGGTCACTATCGACTTGGGTCCCCAGGTCTCTGATTACTTTTTCTGTACTCAGTGGGTTACTGTCTATGTGATAATTTGTGGGTACTTTTTTTTCCCAAAGGGGATGACTATACATTTTTTGGCATTTAGTTTAAGGCCATGACTCCGGCACCAGTTGTCTGTTTCAGTGAGGCCTTTCTGTAGGATGTATGTGTCAGCTGGTGTATCGACTATGGCGCCTAGTTTGCAGTCATCTGCAAACTTTGTCAGCCACAACCCTACCATATTTGCTTTCACATCTGAGAAATAAATGCCAAACAAGAGGGGTCCCAGGACAGAGCCCTGTGGGACACCACTTGTGACTGGCTTTGAGTCTGACATGGCTCCAGCGATTTTGACTTTATGGGTTCTATACTTTAGCCAGTTTGCCATCCATCTTGTGACATATGGATTTACATTTAAGCTGTTGAGCTTGTCTATGATGCCAGAGTGGGGTATTGTGTCGAAAGCTTTAGCCAAGTCCAGGTAGGCTGTATGGACTGCTTTGCCCTCGTCAATGGCTCTAGTGACTGTTTCGAAAAAGTCAACCAGGTTCAAAAGGCAGGATCTGCCCTTTACAAAGCCGAACTGGGTGGGATCAAGTGTCTGTAAGTCCCCAATGTCTCTGTTTATGAGTTCCATAATGATTCTTTCCATAGCTTTGCAGACCAGGCTGGTTAAGCTTATGGGGCGGTAGTTACCAGGGTCTGTAGAGGTGCCTCCTTTGTGGAGTGGGACTACTGTTGCGGTATGCTAGTGTTCAGGTACATATCCTGTAGTAAGGCTAAAGTTAAATAGCATTTTTATGTGCGGGTTTAGCTCCTCTTGGAGTTCACGTAGCACGCAACCCGGGATACCGCCAGGTCCCATTGATGCTGTGTTTTTAGCTTTGCTGAGGGCAGTTCTCACCTGGACATCTGAGATGACAGGGAGGTTACATTCAGCTGGGATAAGTATTTCTTCTTTTGGGGGTGAGGGAGGGGAGGAATTTGCACTGAACCTGTCTGCCAGAATGTTGGCAATTTCTGTGGGTTCAATGTATTTTTTGTCATTGTGAACTAACTCTGAACATATCTGCGGGTTTCCGCCCAGGTTTCTATCATAGCTGAAGAAGGCCTTGTGGTTATCTTTAGTGTCCATAGCGATTTTTCTCTCAAAGTTGGCCTTGGATGTTTTTATGAGAGAATGTAGCTTTCTACTAGTGCTGATCAGAGATGCCTTCTCTTTATGGGATTTTGCTCTGTCGTGCAGTAGCTTCCTTCTTTTGTTATACAATTTGTTTATGGCTGGGGTCCACCAGACAGGACGCCTGCCCTTGGTGGAGAGGGTCTTGGTTTTATTTGGGATTGCATGATCCATGCATTCTTGGAGATGTCCGTAGAAAGCATTTGTGAAGGATTCTGCATTGTGGGATGTGGTTTCCACTGGCCCCGTGGGCTTAAAGGATACCATCTCAGTTTTAAGAAGTGTAAAGTCGGCTTTTGAGAAGTTTTTCATTGTAGTCTTTTGTGTTGGGGGTGGAGGTGGGATATGTATATCCAGGGTGATTAGTTTTTGGTCAGATCTCACTAGTGATGGGTATACTTCCGTTGTGGAACACTTTGTCCCCATGTTTGTGATGATTAGGTCTAGTATATTATCTCCCCTTGTGGGAGAGGTGACCAGCTGTTCCATTGCATTTGAATTTATGAATTCCAGGAACCTTTGGGCTAGAATGATGCACCCAGTCTATGTTAAGGTAGTTGAAGTCTCCCAATATGATGGTGTTTGGTGAGACATTCATATCCTCCAATGTCTTCAGGAAGGCTGAGTGGGGTTCCTGAGATTGGGAGAGTGGTCTGTAACATGTTACCAGTTGTATAGCAGTTTTGCCTACGGTTAGTTGCACCTGGATGGTCTCTGATGCTTCATGTGTTGCTGCTAACCTGGAGGTGTGGGTGTCCTTGATGAATATGGACACTCCTCCTCCCTTTTTGGTTTGGCCCGAGTTTTGGGGCCGAAAAGCATGATACGAGGTATAGCCTGGTAGCGCTGGGGTGCTCTCAGGAACCTTGAACCAGGTTTCAGTTACTGCACAGACATCGATGTTCTCCATACCGAGGAGTGCTTCGAGAGCCTGCATCTTGAGATTTAGATTTCTGGCATTGAGCAGCATTAATATCCGGAAGCCCAGTGGTGACAGATGCAAGCCGTCCCTTGCGAAGCAGCGTGGCTTGTCCAGCATGTCATCCCAAGCAGACAGACACTGGATCCCCCTAGAATGACACCAGTATTTGAGCCAATTATTAAAGCTGATCATCTTGTCTTTGTATTGTGGCATCATTCTTGGTGAGGGCAAGATGCTGCTCAGGGTCAGGGTCATACCAGCCTGGGCTACATAATCAGTCCAGGGAGGTACGTCTCAGGTCATTCACGCTGGCATGGACAATGACGGAGTCATATTTGTACTTGCTTTGGAGTGACCTGAGTGCGTGTGTTATGTGGTGGATCCTAGCTCCCGATAAGCAGCTCACCATTACCCTCTCCTTGTCTTGTCTTGCCTGGTAAGCGGAGCGTCAGTGTGTCTGACTATAGAGTCACCTATTACTAGTGTATCAGGCATGGTGTCTGGCCTTAAGGGCTGTGATTGTTTGACACACTGATTTATTGAAGTATGTGTTGCATGTGTTATGTTTTGAGGTGGTGGATTTTTGGGTGTCTGCTTTGGGAGCCTCTGTTGTTTTGGTAAGTTTTTTGTTAGAGCCGCCGAGTATGTCTTTGTGTTATTATGTGTTTGGTTTGCAGTTGTGGGACTGGGTTTGGTGTGTGTGTGGTTACCTTCTCCTCCTGTCTGGTCTTGCCAGTCCTGAGTTGAGAGAGTTCAGCCTCCAGTTTGGCTATATAGTTGCATATATATATGTGTGTGTGTAAAAACAGACTTTTAACTTTCTCTTTTTTTTTTTTTTTTTTTTTTTACATTGGGCCAGGGTGTTGTGTCATCTGTCACCATCTCTCTTGATTCAGTGCCACTCTCCTATCTTCTTCGACAGTCATGCCTGATTGTCATAAGTCTTCTCTTATACAAACCATCCATCTCTTTCTTGGACACTTTCATTTCCTCTTGCCTTCTTCCTGTCTATCCCAAATCTTCTTTACCAGATTGTCTTCTGCTTTTCTACACATGGGCCTGAATCACCATAATCTGTTTTCTTTTACCTTATCTGCAGTTGGCGCTACTTTGGCTTATGCTCTGATATCCTCGTTTCTTCATCTGTCCCATAGTGTACATCCTAGCACTCATCTCAGGCTCTTCATCTCCATCACCTCTAGCTTCCTTAACTGCTTTGTCATTAATACCCAGGTTTGTGTACCATACAGTAGTATTGATCATATCACTGTTTTGTACACCTTACTTTTGAGCTTCTTTGACAATCTTCTGTCATACACTACTAACCCTGACACAATGTGCCAATTGGATGCAGCCCCTCCTCATTCACACATCAATCTCCTCAAACAGCCCTCCTGGAAACTTGAAGGTTTTGATTTGTTCCACTGCTTCCCCTTCTGTCTCAATTATCAGTTTTTTCTGATTTCCCCATTTGCTGCCAGGACAACTGCCTTATCTGTACTCAGTTTCAGCTTGTGCATTCCTCTGTACTTTGCTGAAGTTCTCTCTCAGAGTCTACCTGTAATGCCACATTATCTGTATGCAGCAACTTTGTTGATTTGTCCCCTCTGACCTGTAAAACCCCTGATGCACATCCACTCCCAGTGTGAGCCCCTCTGTGAGTCCAAACACTGTTTGTATTTCTGGTATTGGGTGTTTGTACAAAGTTTGCATTAATTCTATCAATGTTTCTGGGACTTTGAACCAGTGTAGGACTGCTCAAATCAGCTTTCTTGTGACGTTGTCATATGCTTTTTTCAAGTGTAGGAATGTTCAGTTGGACTCTTTCCTTATCTCTATTTTCTTCTCAACTATCTGTCTCCCTGCAAACGTCAGGTCAGTTGTGATGCATCCTGATCTGAATCGAAACTGATCGTCTCCCATCTTATGTTCCACTGCTCTGCATGCTCATTTATCAATCACCATCACCAGAAATTTCATGAAATGCGACAGGAGTTTGATACCTCTGTAGTACCCACAGTTGTGGATGCCCCCTTTTTTCTTGTATACTGGCACTAATATGCTTATTTTACAGTCATGTGGGATATACCTTTCTCTCCATACTGCTATGAGTACCATCAAGAGCCATTTCTTCCCTATCACAGCCAACATTTTTATCATATGTGCTGTGACTTCATCTAAGCCTGCTGCTTTCCCGGACTTCATTTTCCTTAGTGCTGTTCTTATGGCTTCTAGGGCTGGATCCTTCTCCTCTGTAAAGCTTTGTGGGGTTTTCTTCATTTAGAAACTACCGGAAGTACTCTTTCCATCTGCCTTTGATGTCCTGTGGACTGGTAAGCAGGTTGCTGCTAGCATTCCTTATAATAAGTGTCTGACTATCTTATTTATCTTTCTGTCATTGTCTTGCAACCTGATAGAGTTTCTTTGGGCCATCTACTGAGCCAGTTTCCAGAAGCTGGTAGATTGCCTAAAATGTCTTGTTATTTGCTATTGCAATGGCTGTCTTAGCTTCTTTATTGATGAACCAGTATTCCTTCTTAGCTTTGTCCATCTTTTCTGTCTCCTACCTTTTCCTGCACTCCTTCTTTCTTTTGATGACTTCCTGGATGTCTGCATTCCACCACCAGCTTTCCTTATGTTCCTTATTTCCATACTTGGCTTAGTCAGATATCTGTTCTCACACATGCTGTTTTGAGGTGTTGCAATTCTTCTTCAACTCTGCCTACCTCCTCTTCTTTCTGAGGTGATACAGCCCTGAAAAGTTCCTTCAACTCTTGTGCTTTCTGTCAAGTAAACCAACTCTTCATCCTCGTCTCTGTTCCACTGCTTGAAGCTGATCGTGGCAACCAGTCTTTTATGCTGTGGGGTGACTATTTTATTAGTGATGACTTTGCAATCACTGATTATACCCTAATTTCATTTGCTTTCTAGGCGGAAGTCTGCCTAAGCTGCATGTTGGCCACTCATTGTATGTGATCTTGTCACTGTCTCTCTTGCTGAACCATGTCTGGCCATTATCAAGTCATTTTGTTAGACAAAAGTTGAGTATGGCTTCAACTTCCTTATTCCTGTTGCTCCATCCATATGGACCCAGGCAGTCCTCATGCCCTGTTTTTCTGTATCAATATGTGTATTCAGGTCACCCAATATCAACATCAGTTCATGTTGTCTTCCTTTATCTAGTAGATCCTACAATTACTGTCTGAATGCATTCTTTTCCTCACTATCACAACCCTGCTGTGGGACATGGGCTGAGATTATTAATAGTGCCCAGAGCACACTGAAGTGTGGTTGCTATGAGTCTGTCACTAATTCTGATAACATCCCTCACCGACTTCTGAAGCTTGTCCCTCACCACAATTCCCACACCATTTCTAGACTGTCCTCCTCCAGAGCATTAGTCTCTGGATGCCAAGCCAAGTGGCTTTGCTGCACTGCCCTTCCATCTTTTCTCCTGGATAAATAGGATGTCCATCCTCCTCCTTACTATCTTGTCATCCACTTCCAAGCGACATCCTGTCATGAACCAACATTGAGTGTACCAATTCTTGGTTCACATTTGGCAGTTTGATTGTTTTACATCCAGCTTTCACTCAACAGAGGTAACCCTAGCTAGGCAACTGGACACCAGCTGGCTGGAAGCTTACTGATCCAGGGCTTTATGGTTGGCACACAGTAGCCAAGAGGGGAGGGTTTCCTTGCATGAGATTGAATACCTGGCATAGGTCAGAGTTGGCTGGGTCCTCAACTCACTTATCACTGACAAATACCCATGCCGATTTTTGGTGACATTAGTCAACATGACCGAATCACCTAGAGACAATGTTTACACAGTCAAGTGGCTATCCCTGAAATGGCTCATAGTCTGCAATTCATATTCTCCTATCCAGAAAATATGGCACACCACAGTTGAGCAACTGAGAGACTAGTCTATACAGCAGTTCCCCTGCTGGTACCATCTAGAGTCTGTGCTGCTGCCTATGGCTCCATTCTTGAGTCAGTTGAGGTGGAAACTCTCAGCATATTAGGGAAGTGGGAGGAACCCACACAGAGACACAGGGAGAACATTCACACTACTTACTGTCATTGGCCAGAGATCAGGACTGAACCTTATAACTTATGCATGGGAAGCAAATACCCTATCCATTATGCCAGCTGTGGGTGTCATTCAAGTGGAAAATGGTGTGATCACTGCACAGAAAAAAGCTGTCACACCTGAACAAACATTGTCAGCTTTGTTTCTGTGTGAGATTGTGAATGGTGGAGATCAGGGCATTTGCCCTTTCCCAACTACAAAGCAATCTCAGAGTTGGTATAGACATAGGACCCCTCATAGGTGGTAGTACTGTTTTTGTTTTGTTAATTTTCAATTTATTTTTGATCAACCAATTTTTGTCAGTTTTATTCATCCTGATTATGAGTATACAACTGCATGTCAGTTATTCATATATATATATATATATATATATATATATATATATATATATATATATATATATGGGTCCCCTTCAAATGGTCGACATTTCACAATGTCGACATTCATATGGCTGAAACCATATGATCGACATTTGAAATGTCGACCATGGGGAACCGGCATCTCCCTACAGTGCGGAATGGAAAGATTTCCACTTCCACACTGTAGTAAGATCTTGGAGTTGGTATATTTAAGTTCCAGGCGTGTGTGTGGGGGGTGGAGCCCCCTGCTAGCAGCGTTAAGGTCAGTTTGTTTTTGTTTTTTAGGTTCTCCTTGTATGGTTGACATTTCAAATGTCGATCATATGGTCTCAGCAATATGAATTTCGACATTGTGAAATGTCGACCATATCAAGTAGACCCATATATATATATATATATGTGTGTGTGTGTGTGTGTGTGTGTATGAATATATATCTATAGCAATATACACACACATCTCTGTACTGTAATGCTTCAGCAGTACCCATTTCACAACACCAACACAACACAGTTATTGGCATTTGCACAATCCCTGCTTGGCATACATCTTATCCCTGCTTAGTCTATATATTGGTTCACAATTAACCATTTTGGCTCCAAACCTGCATGGAACCCAGAAGTGCTACCTCTAGTGACAGGCAGCCAGGTGACATGAGCCATTGTACCCCGATGAGGGTTTACTGACCATGGCATCACTGTGCCCCCCCCCAAGTCGCTATGTGGCCCCAGCTGAAGTGGCACACAAGGAACACTACCTGTCATGTCCAACTGTATCCCTCTTCACACCTTGGCCCTTTTACGGGTACTTAGTTGCCTCCATTCTCCCTTTGAGCATAACTTCTGCAGCAGGAAGAATATCTGAGTTTTGAAGAGGTCTATACCATACTCTGAAGGATGGACTCCATCTGGTCTGTACCAGACTGGGTCCCTGTCCTCTAAATCTACATGCCTCAGGATCATCAGGCTGAGACAAGGGGCCATCTTGACTACTTTCCTGTTGATATATTTTCTGGTGCTCTTTATTGTTAGGCTGCTCCTGGCCTCTTGTCAACATAATCTGCCTAGCATTTCAGACCAGGTGACCCCAGATCCCCCACACATGATCTTTAGTTTGAGGAGGTCTCATAACATCAGTCTTATCAGTCTATTTTTCTTCACTATGTCTATGTCATTTTCCCCCAAGTGAATAATTACCAAATCATGGTTGTCCAATTTCTCTCAATAGTGCGTAAACCATTGACAGTAGCTGGTCCCAGCACATGACCCTCAGGCCATTGAAATGGATCTTCCACAGTGCTACAGCTAAATCTAGCTGAGCTTCCCTGGTGCAAATCACCAGTCTGTTTTCTAACCAATACACTAAAGAATTCCTGATGATGAAAATGTGACATCAAGCTCTGACAAAAAAATAAGTTAGCATCACTCATACACAGATAAGCAGTTCTTCTCATTTTTTCTCACTTTTTTTGGCAAATTTATTCCACATAGGCATGCACTACTTCTTCTTCTTTTGGCTTTTCCCAGTTAGGGGTCACCACAGTGGATCAGCTGTTGGCTCATGATTGGCAGTGGAGTTTTACGGTGTCGAGTTGCCAGCCTGGCGCCCAACCTTCCACAGAAGGGTTCTTATCAGCATCTCGACCGTTGACAATATTGAATATGATACTGTCGACGTAAGAATGCCGAAAATGCAGAATATCGAATGGGTAAACAGAAATCTCCATAAGGGGAGATTTCCATTTACTACAATGTAGTGCAGTCTTGGAGTTGGTATATTTAAGTAGCGGGGTGTGCAAGGGGTGCAGGGGCGCTTGCCCCCCTGCCTACACCCTTTAGGTTTTTTTTTTTTGTTTTTTTACATCGGCATTCGAAAATTTAATAGTTCGATCATTTCAGTTCGATATTTAGTGATTAGATATTACATTTTCGAAATTCTGATATAGACCCCCACAGAAGGCACACACGCATGCACTCATGCTTAGGGCCAATTTAGAGTGTCCAATCCACCTACAGCATGCCTTTGGGATGTGGGAGGAAACAGAGCACCCGGAGGAAACCCACGTGACCACAGGAAGGATATGCAGACTCCACACAGAAGGCACTCCAGCCGTGAATCGAACTGGAGAACGTCTCGCTGCACCACTGCGGCCGCCCATAGGCATGCACTACTATGGTGTATTATACATGCTACTACTTTGCTATTATATCCTTTTTAGTCATTTTTTTTTTTTTTTTTAATAATTGTCGTAGATTAGTGTGTATATTGTACCTAGTCAGCCACTGTAATCAGAGAGCGTGTGCATATAAGTTACTGAGGAAGTGCAAGATCAGTGCCATTTTGTATAGTCATTCAGAGTGATAAGCTGCCATGAAGCGGTAGATTGGTTTTTCACTGGGCATTACTTCTACATTAATACACTGTTGCAGAACGCTTGTTCTCCAATCAGGGTACTGATGTACAGTAAGCCCATTCTATAAGTGCTATTATGGTAGACAACATTATTGTTGGAGGTAATGGTGAAGACAAACATGATAGAATTCTCAGGAAAATTCTATACCATGCACGTGAAGTAAATCTAAAACTGAATCCTCTGAAATGTAAATTCTAACTGAAAGAAGTTACTTATGTGGGTCATTTGTTTACCATTTCTGGTTTGCAACCAGATCTGTCTAAGCAAACAGCAGTTCTTGAAATGCTAATTCCAAAGAATGTCACATCTTTACAACATTTTCTAGGTATTTTCAACTATTTAGGAAAATTCATCCCAGATTTTAATGAGCTTTCTGCCCCATTATGTGGGTTGACATGCAAAAATGTACAATGGTCCTGGTTGGAACAATACCAAAGAGCATTTGATATTCTAAAGCAATTGCCAGTCCACCCACATTGAGATATTATGATGTTCACAGACCAGTAACTCTTTCTTGTGATGCTTCAAAGTATAGCCTTGGTGCAGCATGTCTTCATAAAGGCATACCAGTAGCCTATGCATCCAGAACTTTAACCCAAGCAGAGATGCAGTATTTGCAAGTAGAGAAAGAACTTTTGGTAGTAGTGTTCGCAGGTTAGAAGTTGAATGATTAAATTTATGGCAGCCCTATCCAAACAGAGACTGATCGCCAACCACTAGTGACAATTTTGCTAAAAACACTGCATACTGTCCCAGCACGATTGCAACACATGATGTTAAAATTGCAAAAGTACAATTTCAATATTGTTTACAAAAAAGGGCAAACACTTGTACTTTGCTGATGCTTTGTTACTCGTACCCAGACAAACAATAGAGCAGCATGACGGTGAAGTCATGGAAGTCAGAAGTTTTTCATCGTCACGTCTTTCTGAACTAAGAAATCACACACCTTCAGACCCATTTCTCCAGAAGCTGAAAAATTTTATCAGTCAAGGATGGGGAACATGGCAAACCATTATACCACTAGACATTCAACAGTATTTTCCTTACCGAGACGAGCTCATAATGGAAGATGGAATCATCATGAAAGGTCCAAAAATTGTAATACTTAAAAACATTACAACAAGAATACATCAAAATCTTGCATTGTGGTCACCCAGGTACTGATTCAACCAAAAGAAGGCAAGAGACATTGTATTTTGGCCCTCTATGTCCAAAGATATAGAGAAGGAAACTCTAGCATGTTCAATTTGTAACAGCATCAAACCGCATCAATAAAAAGAAACACTTCAGTTTACCCAGATTGCTTAATTACCATGGTTGATGGTTTCTACAGATGTTTTTGAATGGAATGGTCAACATTATTTAGGGTTATTCAAATTGGTTTGAAATTGACCTACTTCTTAAAAATAATAACGCTTGAGGTGACACACACGGTGGCAGCTGATAAAACTTTAATCGGAAAATAATAAAAAATGTGTAAGCGCTTTCGTGTCAAACTAAGACGCTTCATCAGACATATCAAAGCAGTTATTCACATTCATTTAAATAAAGCAAATCAACTAATCATTGTCTATGTGAATAACTGCTTTGATATGTCTGATGAAGCGTCATAGTTTGACATGAACGTGCTTACACATTTTTGTATTTTCCGATTAAAGTTTTATCAGCTGTCACCTCAAGCGTTATTATTTTTGATTGCTTTTATTCTCATTGAGGTGCTTAGTCCTCTGACGTCTGTTTTTTTCTGCTGACCTACTTGATAACTTGATGTCTAGCACAGTCATTAGAAAATTGAAGAGACATTTTTCTGTCCATGGTAGTCCACACAAAGTCATTTCTAACAATGGTGCACAGTTTACAAGTCAGCAATTCAAGAAATTTGCCGAGTCTTTGGACTTTTTTCATATTACTAGTAGTTCTAAATATCCACAGTCCAATAGGTTAGCTGAAAAGTTCAGAATGCAAAACTTTTGTTGGAGAAATCCAAGAGAGATGGAACCACTGTTTTCCTTAAGTTACTTAATCTTAGAAGCATTCCTCGAGACAACTTACTTGGTTCATCTGATCAGAGATGAATGTTCAGACAGACTAGAACGACTTTACCAATCAGTAAAGGATTGTTAGTACCTAGCGTAAAGAACGACAGAGTGGTCAAGGCTCAGCTTTTGAGAAAATGTCAGTCACAAAAGTTGTACTACAATAAGACCAGTAAACCCCTTAGACCATTACTATAAAGAAAAGTTGCGAGAATGCAAACATCTAAAGGATATAACCGAGTGAGAATCGTAAAGAATATTTGTGAAGAACTGAGATCTTACATCATACAATCGGAAAGCATGGATTTCAGAAGGAATCAAAGACACGTGTTACCTGTCTCTGAATCAGTGATGGAGCAGATTGCCTGTGCCAGTGACTTTACACCTGCTCAAATTCAAAAGGACATTGTGCTTTCTTCAAATAATTTTGATGTAATCCCTAATGTTCCAGTTTTGAGAGAATCCCAGATACTGTCCCTGTTGCTAAACCCAGTCAGAAATTCTATATTACCAGATCAGGTAGAATTTCTAGACTGAATCCAAAATATACAGCAACTTGGACTTGAACTCAGTTTTGTTTATTAAAATGTTGATTATATTGTTTAGCTCTCAAAATGTCTTTGTTTTCTTATTTGCATGTCAAACAAAATTAAAGAGGGACGATGTAGATCAGTGTGCATATTGTACCTAGCCAGCCACTGTAGTCAGAGAGCATGTGCATATAAGTTACTGGGGAAGTGCAAGATCATTGCCATTTTGTATAGTCATTCAGAGCGAATGCAAGCTTGAATGGAGATGCACACTTGAGTGTGTTAAAAGTAATGAGTGAGTCTCTGAGTTTTTGCAAATAAAGTGACTTTGAATCAATTGCTGGGATTGTGTTTTGCAGCTATGGAGACTTAGCTTCATTTGCCATTCATCTAGTTTGTCTTTGGTGTTTTAAACGTTCGTTAATGAGCGAGTCAGTAAACATGCGAAGTTCAAAGTACATGTTCCAGTTACAGCTCCTGATGTGTTTATGTGCAGTAAACAACTTGAACCCATTCTGTGCCTTACTGTCTCATTTGAATACAAGAGACATGCAACAATTAGTAAAATTATTATTATTATTATGATGCCCTCCCCATTTTTGTTTTTATCAAAAGTAAACCAGAAAGGCATTGGACTTTAATCTCCTGCCCTCTTGAGGACTTTGATAGAGATCTCAACTTTCCCCAGGTCTATAGCACTGCCTGTTCTGAAGGAATGCTTGGAGAAACACTCTGGCTCCAACCCCTGACTGGATAATGCATGCTTTAGTATTGCCACAGCCTGTTTTCTAGAGATGGGCTTACTATCTACCATAGTAAATACAAGCCCATCTGAGCTCACATTGACCTCTAGCCAGTGCAAAGTAACAAGTCTTTGCTCGCAGCCAAAGGACTTGGACCCTAGTGGCTTTGAGGAATAGCTGCTGTCCCCATGCCTCTTGATCAGTCTTCAAAGATCAAAGGTAAATTTGTACCCCTTTTCTAACAGCTACTATTTGTCTCTATTTCAAGCCATTGTCACAAATGACTGAAACTTCCCATTGCAAAAGTTCACCAGTCCTAAATGCCCCATAATACAACAAAAGAAAAAGGCTGGCCCAGGCTGCCAGATTACATTAACTGCTCCCTGTTGTCCTTAACCCTGTGAACAGAATTGTTGGTAGCCTTTTCCCCAGTGGCTTCCTTGCATTGTCCTTTTTCCTTGAGTTCTCTTCCAACCTTTTATCATTCTCCCAACCAGTCAATTCTTTTTTGGACAGGGGAGAGCAGTTCATTTGCGATATTACTGAAGGTCACCAGATGTGCTCTGTCACTACTGTGTCTCTGAATTCCTATCTATGTGCTAAAAATCTCAGTGTAGCAGGTGCACTGATCATTCACACTAGACCTCCTGTAGGCTATGCCTCAAAATCACGAGCAGCTGTATGGCCCTGGTATATGATACCCTTGTGCTAGGTGCCCAGGACTCCCTCATCAGCTGAGTTATATGTCTCTATAAGTAGTCCACACCATGTCCGGGATGCATTCCTCTGTGCTCACTGCCCCTGCAGCCAGGGCTATGAACCTGTGAAACTGTTGGTGAGAAAGTGATTCAGCTATGTTATAACTAATACAGAGTACATATTGTGCGTAAAACAATATGCTAATTTCCATCATGCCCATTCTCCTAATCATGTTTTGCAACTGTAACAGTCATGGGGTAGTTTACCTTGCCCTGTGCCAGAGATGTAATGGGTTCTATATTGGGAAAACCAAGAGAAAGTTTAAGGAAAGAATATACGAACATGTCCTGGATATTAGGAAAAATAAGCCCAATAGTGCCTTAGTTAAACACATTACTAATAATCCAGGACATTCTTATCTTTTTTTTGCGGTTTGGATCAAATTATATAAAACTCAAGGGGTGGACCTTGGGAAGATTTATTAGAACGTTGTGAGCTGCTGTGGCAACTTAGGTTAAAAGCAAGTGTTTGCACAGGTTTAAATGATTATATTTCCATTATGAGTGTGTTAAAGTTAAAATCCTATGTAGTGTATTTTTAACTATTTCATGTGTACTTTTTTGCTTATAGTACGGCAAGTATACTACTGCGACTACTAACCGCAGTCAGAATAAGCTAGTTGACTTTGCGTACTTTAAAAGTTGTCTGCCAGCTGTGTTACAACTTTTATTATAAACGGCAATAAGCTATCTTAACTTGCAACATTTACTGTATATACTGTTGATAATCAATATCTAGTTACTGTATTAATGCCAACAACCAGTAATGTTGTTTCCTATTGCTTCAACTTTGTATCACTATTTATCA